>NC_092335.1:405680000-405980000 GCF_046630445.1 Rutidosis leptorrhynchoides | reverse complement strand
TGGGTCAATCATGTATGCAATGATATGCACTAGACCGGATGTGTCATGCGCTCTTATCCTGACAAGTAGATACCAGAATAACCCAGGAAACAGTCATTGGATTGCTGTCAAAAGTATATTAAAATACCTTAGGAGGACTAAGGATATGTTCCTAATATATGGGTCTGGTGAGGAGGAACTCGCAGTAAAGGGTTACGTGGACGCGAGTTTCCAAACTGATCGAGATGATTCTCGATCACAATCCGGTTATGTCTTCACATTAAATGGAGGTGCAGTCTCTTGGAAGAGTTCAAAACAGGATGTTGTTGAATTATCCACTACAGAGTCGGAGTACATTGCCGCCTCATTGGCAGGTCAGGAAGCTGCATGGATGAAGAAATTCATCGACGACTTAGGAGTAGTCCCTTTCATTCAAGACCCTCTTGAGATCTTTTGTGACAACGAGGGTGCGATTGCTCAAATCAAGGAACCTCGTGCTCACCAAAAGACCCGTCACATTGAGCGAAGATTCAACTACATAAGGGATGAAGTTGAAAAGGGAAAGATATGTATTCGCAAAGTTCACACAGATCTTAACATAGCGGATCCACTCACGAAGCTCTTACACGGATCAAAACATGCAGGACATGTTTGTGCATTAGGACTTCGATATTCTAGTGATTGGTCATGATCTGTTTTAAGTATTGTAACGGAACGAGAATTGTTCAAACTCATTAATATAATTATGGTATTAATTTATTTTGAGTTATGTTCCTATTTTGCATATTTTATCCATGAATAAGTAATTATTCTAAATTCCATAGTCGATCACATTTGTGGGAGCAAGTGTGAGGTTTAGACTATTATGAACTTGGATTGTTATAAATTCACAGACTGAATGTGGGGCAAGGTTGCTACCAAGGTTCATAGATATTTGTGGGATACAAATATTGGAAGACCCGCTCTCAAGATTCACTAAATGGAGCCTTTGTGGTTGATCACATGTAATCTTGAGTAAAGGCGAATATCATTGTATCCTCTGACCTGAGATGCATATTAGGTTCGGATATTTACCAAGTATTGTGCCTTGATTCTTTCCTTCGCTATTCTGAAATATGGTAGTTCATAAGGAAGAGCTCAGGTATAATGCAAGGTATATATATTTAGGACTTATGTAGTCAAGATGGAATTTGTCCCTCTTATTCGTTGAGAGTCAGATGTCTAAGGCCTGATAGAGTTAAATCTAAAAGGGAGTGATCACTCCGTGTCTCTTGGATTTAACATGACATCTAGGATGAAAGGATATAATGAAAGATTCACCTATTCATATTCGAGATGGGAACTCGAAAGGGATGATGTTATTGAATGGCACAAAGTCATAACATATTAGGGGTGATGGACGGTCGTTAGGTGGTATCCATCACTTGCATTAATTTCTTATGTTTCTCGTGCAAGTGGGAGATTGAAGGTATTTCGTATGCCCGAGAGACATATTAAATTAACGTGGCTAATATGTTTTGATCCAAGTTGGGTCATACCCAATAACAAACCTACCGACACCTTATTCGTATTTGATTTTAGCGGTTGGATCGTTAAATAAATACGCGACACTTGAGCTGTAGAAAATCGGTTTTCTGAAATGTTATTACTTGAAATAAATTATTTGGATAATTTGTATTTAATTATTTATAGGTTTAAATAATTATGCTGTGTTATATTTTATAAAATGATTTATAAAATTATTGCATGTAACAAATACATATTTATTTTATACAAGTTTTATAAAATCTTTTACAAGTTTTATAAAATTAACATCTTGTATAAAATAATAGGATAATGTGGGCAGTTTTTGTTGAACCAAGAAGACCTCCCATGCTTATTCCTTTTGGTACTTTTGAGGTCATAACTCCTAGATACATGCTTGATAAGTTAACCAAGGTCTTGACTCAAAAGAGGCATGCAATACACATCAAACAAGTAGAAAAAAAACTGCATAAAAAACTCCTCTGCAGCTGTTCCTGGCCGTGGGCTGTTTGACACACAAAGGGGTTCCAACTTTGCTATTACAAGCTCACTTCAAGTGTAAAACAAATCCTAACAAAAGTACTAGGTGTTGGTATAAAGTTTGGGGTATTATCTCTTGAGGTTTCATGTTTTTGAAGCTTGCATTCTCATCATCATTCTAGTTACTGCTTTCCAGTTTTTCAAGTGCAATCAAAGGGGTTTTGAGCTTGGTTAATTAGTTAGTTAAGTGTATAAATCTTAACTAACTTAAAGGGTGGTGTTGGTGCATCAAAGGCTTGGAGTTTTAACACACTTGTTCATTATCTTCTTGTATCAAACAACCCTCAACTAGCTTGAGGAGGTATTGAATCTTACTTCCTTGTTAATTATATGTAAGCTTATTTTCATGACTTGATACATACATGGAATTCACTTAAAAATGGTTTAAGATATAAACTTGTTTTCTTAATCATCATGCTTCCGCTTACTTTAACTTTCATAAAATTGGTTTTGTGATTATGTTAACATTAAGAACATGTTATAATGTTGAATTCCATCAGGGACTTCTTTGGTTTGCGGGTCTCATAGAGATCTAATATGGGAACCATCATGATCTCTATGGGAACCTTCATTCCCCCCTTCTCCCCCTAAAAAAATTTGAAGTTTCTCCATTGAAATGTTTTTAAGAGAAAGAAAGAAAGAGAGACATTTGAGACTCTGAGCATACACTGAAATGTGTGCATACACTGTATAAGGTTTTGGTGAAAACCTTCTTTGAAGTGCGAGTCCTATACAGATCTATTATGGGAACCATCATGATCTATATGGGAACCCACATTCCCCCCCTCTCCCCCTAAAAAAAATTTGACATTACAGATTTTGATAACCGTCATTTCATTGCGGGTCGCATTGCTCCCCTTAGGCACATGAATTACTCCCCCTAGGAATATGCATTGCTCCCCCTAGACAAATGCAGTTGTCAAGTTCATCCAGGAGAAGAAACTCAGATGAATCGTTTTCAACAGATGGTGATTCGCCTACAACTACTGAAGTAGGTGTACCAAAGGATATGGATTCAGGCGGGGATTGGACGAGGTTGGAGGAAATAAAGGTTCAAGCAACACATCAGGTCATCTGAGGTTGTGAATGGGTCATGCCTGAGTGTACATTCAGGTGTCAGCGGGTTAAGTCCGGGTCTTGAACCGTTGTGTCCAAGAGCCATCATGAAGTCAAATCATTTTTTGAAATTCAGATTTGAATACCATTTATAAGCATTGTCGATCTGACTTATGGATGTTGAATTCCACTTGGGTTTGATACACGACGTATCCTTAGAAAGTTGATTTTATGGAATCAAGGATGGTTGAAAATCTTTTGACATAGCCAGAGAAACGGATCTCGGCTTAAGTTTAAGTAACTCAGATGAAGAGTACTTAATTGGTTTTGAAGAAGAAATGGATCTTGGTGTTGAAAATGGGTTGGTTGTCCACCTTTTATTTGACACTTGTTTAGCAAGATTATTCTTTGAGTGTTTAGAAACAAGGTCAATTTTGGTGCACGGGGTATTTTTCAGACCTATGGATGGCTTCATGGGTTTGTGTGGAAGCCAACCATATTGATCGCGAAGCCCCGTAATCTCCCCATTTTTCCCATAAGTTGTTTCCAGAAACGGACGGTTGATGTTGGTCTGGTAACCATAGTAAATGCTTTTGTTTGGGAACTTGGATGCTATGGGTAGGGCAACGTTAGATTCCTTTAGTTTGGGTTGAGTAACTTTGGGTTCGTTTGGTTTCGAGGATGTTTTTTTCAGAGTCACCATTGACTTTGGAGAACCTCGTTCTTTTGGTTTGGGGTTAGAGGACCTTTTGGGTGGCGTATCCATGTGAACTTTCGGATTCATGGGGGATTTCCTCGTTATTTGTGTAGACTTAGGAGGACTGTTGACTTTCAATTTTGGAGCCTCCAGGTCTTTGGTGTTTTACGCAAAACACTATTCGAGTACATTGAGGATTGGTACACTAAGGGTTTGGGATTGGTCTTGGCAAAGGTCACCTTCTTTTTCTTAGTCTTGAGTGTAGACGTTGAAGCATTGGACAACTCAGATCTAGTGACTTGGGAACCAACTGACACTTTTGGTTTTGGAGTGTCAGTGGAGGTTAGCATGGTATCAGTGCCAGGACAAATCTTATGTGATCCAGGTTTTGAATATATGGTCTTGGTTGCCAAGTCCATACTTTCCAGTGAATCACATTGGTCATACAAGGTCTCATTCTCTTCCTTAAGTAGATCCATATGAGCTTTTAACTCCTGAATGTCTAAGACAAGGTCATCAATAGAAACTACAACAGAGTCTTTAAACTCATAAGTGGGTTCTACTTTGGGAACTACATGCATCTTCTCAATTGTTATCTTCTCAATTGTTGCTAGAGTTTTCTTGTAGGTCTCACATTTAACCTGAAGATCTATGTTTTCTCGTTCTAGCTTGTCAACAAATTGAGTAAGGTCAGTCTCTACATCCTGAGCTCCTAAAGAGATAGGTTCTTTCTCGGGTTGTGGTTCTACCTTAACTTCTGGAATCTTGGGTTGAGATTCTAAGAAGTGATCTAGAGATTTGGACCTAGATGATTCTAACCTACGTTCAACAGTGTCAATCTTGGTCAAAAGAGAATCACTAAAGTCTTTGAGTTCTTGTGCTAGACCTACACAATCGATGGAGTCAATCACGGATTTTGGGTTTGAGTTCCGTGATTCAGTGTTCTTTGAAATCAATTCAAAAAAATTAACAACTTGATTTGCAATTTGATTTTCAAGTTTATGAACATTGGAGACCAGTTTGTTGTTTTGAGATTCAATGACACAGATTTGGTGTTGTAAAGCCTTAATGATCATTTGAAATTTGAGTTCGTTGTCAAAATATTTGATTTTGTTTTGATCAAGTTCGTCCTCGAGAATGATGATGTATATTTCTAAAATCAAGGTTGGTAAATAGATTATACGCTTTTTAGGACTATTTTGAGCATTCAAACTTTCAAAATCATTGAATAAATCGAGAGGTGTGTTATAATATGAACCATATTTTCTCATGTAATTTGCATTTATTTTGTCATAAATTAATGACACCTCACGTTTCATTTTTGTTGATCGATTGGCTATTCTCTCCTCAATCTCACTTTCATTTGCAAAAGTGAGTCTCTCTGGCAAACCTATCTTAATGTATCTACCATCATATAAACAAGGCTCGGCTTTGGAGATCTTGGACTGTGTTTGAGGATTTTCAAACCCTAACCCCTGGTGTTTTTGGTAGGAGTTTTTGGGTCGATTTAAGAACAGAGCTTGTTTTGAAATGTGGCCATCTAAGACTACTTTAGCTTGGTCAGTTCTGTAAAGTTTTTCTTCAAGTAAACTTAGTTGGGTTTTCAAGTCTAAGTTTTCTGTAACTAACTTAGAGCATTCAGAAGTCTTCTCGGCCAGATCACTCAAAGGCTTTCTAGTGTTCTGTTCTACAGTCTCTAAGAAAAGTTTCTTAGAATCATTAAGCTTCTTAATTTCTTTTTCAGCGTTGTTAACTTTTTCCGTGAGAACTGCATTCCTCAGTTTAAAATCTGTCCTTTCTATCCGTAGGGGTTTTACACTACTTTCTAGCTCTCTTAATTCAGTTACTTTGCCAGCTAGATCTTTTTTTACTTTCAAATAAGTATGATTTGAAACTTTTATTTCCAATTCAGATTTCAACCTAGAGTTCTCATTTTTCAGTTCGCTAATTTGACTAGCAAATGATCTAAGGTCTCTATTCATCTTGGAAAAGTTGTCTACATACATATCAGGTAGTATAGGAAACACACATTCGTCATTAAAAGGCACAGATTCAGGTTTAATGGGCAGTTTCATTTGGACAAGTGGGAGTGGGGTATGACAAGCAGAGCTACATGCAATTGTATCATTTTGATCAAGAGGTGTTTCAGGACAAGTTTGCAATACATCAGATATAAGCACAGAATTATTATGCACAGCGTTGTAATATTCATGAGTAATATCAGTGTATAATTGTACCTCTTCCTCGACATTAGAGGACACGTGATCATCACGATTTTCCATGTTACCAGGATGGGTGTTCAACAAGGGGGACAAGACAGACAAAGTTTACGAGCAAACCACGAAACGACAAATAATCTTAAGAAATATCACTTTTCTCCCCCTCAAAATGTGATTCACATGAATCAAATTTTGAAAATGTGGTTTCGTTGGTTTTCGTTAACTTTTTGTTAAGTGTCCGTTAAGTATCAGTTAAGTGCACGATTTGGATTTCCATCCAAAATTTTTCAACAAAAATTAATGTCGTCAACTTTTGGGATATGAACTAATACGTGACCGAGGGGTTGAGGAAAAAATTTGACTTTTTCCGAAATTTTCTGGCAAATTACGATCAAAATCGTGCGTTTTCGGGTGGTTTTTGGGGCCGAAAAATTTTCTGTCGTGAAAATTTAAATCTCGCTTAAAAATGATCTTTTAATGTCAAGGAAAAATTTAAATTTTACTCACGTTTTCCCGCCTTTTTACTCGCGTAAAAATTTAAATTTAATTTTTTTTTTTCGAACTTTATAAGTGTTACAGGCAGGAGGTTTTCGTGCAGGAGGTATTCGAGCAGATGATTTCAAACTGGTTTTCGAGCAGAGAGATTTTCGAGCACAGTTTTCGAGCAAGTTTCAAACAAGTTTTCGAGCAGGTGATTTTCGAGCAGGTTTTTGAGCACTATTTAACTAAGTTTTCGAGCACTATGTTTTAGAGTAGTTAAATTTTCGAGCACATGCCAGTTTTTCGAGCACTGTTCTGTCAGCTTTTTGTACTTTTGTCCTTTGTACTTTTTATGACACACAAAGTCAAAGATGCCTTTTCGGTGGGTAATAACCACAAAATAAATTATTTTCGGTGGGTATTATCCAAGGGACAAAATTATGGAGCCAAAATAAAGTCAAATTTGGAGCCAAAAATATAAAGATTTCGGGCAAAAGTGATGCAAACTCAGCTTTTCGTGCAGTAATCTGTCCAAATTAAAGTTTTTGATCACTTATTTTTGCTCAGAAACAGTTTTTCGAGGAAGACTAATCGGGTTTTAAGGCACTAGATTCAGGTTTTAGAGCACAAATTTTAGGTTTTCGAGCATGCAATACATGTTTTCGGGCAGTCTGAATTTAGGAAAAACACATAATTTGATGAACACAAGCAGATTTCTAGTGTTCTTACAACATATTCTTCATAAACACAAGCAAATTTAAGGTGTTCTTGCAACAGATTCTAAACAAACACGATCATATTAAACAGATTCACGCTTTAATAACGAAAATGGGGTTTACATATGCAAGTTTCAAGTTCACACAACAAGAATAACATACAAATGGATGAATCTGTTAGAATTATAAAGTTTAAAAATCAGTTCAAGTAGTTTTAATAACATATATGTGATATGATAAGCACTAAAACTAACAAGAATAAGATAGTGAGTTGATTTTTCGATTTACCTAAACCGAAAACGAGCACAAACACATAAAAAACTCAATGGAGACCTTCGAGCAACGGATCTTCTATGCAAAGAGCTTAGACCCGCTCTGATACCAATTGTTAGCCCCAATTCTTGCTAAGGTCGACCGGTTTTGTTAGTGTAAGTGGGTTTAGATGTTAAGAACAAGTAATATGGTGATAAGGTTGAGAGAATATGTGTGAGAGATAATACTTGTCAAATAACTCAACTAGTTACAAATGAGAGTGGGAGGTTGCTTTTATACTAGCAACCTCCAAATGGTAACTTGACATGGTAAGTTACATTTACCATGGTTAAACTAACTAATAACATAACAAGTAAACTACCTATTACATTAATTAAGACTAAAACCGCATGCCACAAATAAAAGACAATATTCATTGTCAACAGTAAGCATTTAAGTAAATTTTAGAATAAATTAGGGTTTTTGATATGCGTTTCAGACTTATGGCGGTTTTGTGGTTGTCAGATTGGTGAAACTCCATCGACAATAATTTTTTGGTCACATCATAAGTAAAAATGGTTTACAGTAATATTTTATTGTCTTTCATAACAGTGACTCAAGTTGTTGGTTAACGTATGGGTTTGTCGTTGCTATAGGTAATTGGCTTTTATAGTATTCTCATTTACTATATTTTCTCCTTTTGTTGTTTATATTTAAATTTTGTATATGCATATGCTTTATTTGTAACAGATAAGCAAGTTGTTAGTTGTCATACTGCAGTAATATTGGGTTGGTTGTATGAGTCTGATGATTAATCAAGAAAACGACATGTTTGTTGTAGTTAACTGGTGACATGAACCAGCCTATAAGGATCAATCATTCAATAATGGGATTCAATGGCGAATTTTTTTTTGCAATGGTGGCTTTTATCCTACTTAAAAAGTAGTGTAAATGGTTTTACTTTTTGATGATGGTGCTCTCACCATAGAAATCTTTTTGTAAACCCGACCTCTAATACCTGACCCGGTAAAACTTAAAACTAACTACTGTGACCTGTTAAACTTATTATTTTCCAAAGCCGTCTCAAAAAACTTGGGGCTTGCTGTTCTTGCAGTTTTGCGATGGTGATTGGCAGGGCAACATTTAACTTGCAGGCATGCTCAATCATGTTTGTTGCTTAGGGTTTGTGTATTAGGAACACAACATTCAAGTTGCAACTACACCCAATCGTTGTATTTGGATGTAACAGCCCCTCAGTGGAATTTGGGTGCCATTCTCGAACATGGTAGCATCTGTTTTGTTAAATGATTGACTATGTTTAATGCTACTTGCAGTTCCCATTTTCCTAAAAATACGGGCGATGATGATGAACACTTGGGAAACTTGATCGAGCATCAGAAAAAATGTGTTCGCATTTTGACGGGGCAACCTTAAGGTTGTAGCAATAGCGATTTGTATTCCCTTGCTTGGCTTTGTATATATATCTGAGCCTCATTTATCTCTCTTTTTTCCTTAAAAATCTTTATTATACGGTTACTTGTTAATGTTTAAATCTTTTGTATTTAGACTTCTTTTTGCTTGTTTATTTACTTGTTTTAATCCATGGTAAAGTCATGCATCTTATAGCATGGAGCAAGCCATTAGTATATTATCATAATCATTGTTATTATGGAGATGATCGTTTGTGCATAGCCGATGAAACCTAGACCGTATATGTTGTGTTATGTTATTTGGTTGTTTGTGGTTGTTTTGAATGTCGTATGTTTTGGAAATTTTATTCATGTAATTTTAATTATTGTTAAAGGCGGTTTTGAGCCATTGATATGATTTAAAAATCCTGATTAATTCATTTATATTTCAAATATTTGTAACCTTCATGATTGATGTGTGGAAAGTGTGTGCAGTAGTACTTTATCTTTTATTTTAACTTTTAAATTTATAAAAACTTTATTAATACACTTTAACACCCTAACGAGCAACAAAACCCGGTCAGATGTAGTATTTTAGGTTGTCGTTCGAAGAGAGCGTAGATGCGTTATAAGTTGTTTTATTATATAGTTTAATTCTTATTAAAGAATTAAAGATAGATTTTTATGTCTTTTTATAGGATAGATTCTTATCTCTTAGGAAAGGGATGATTTAAAGATAAACAAAACAATGAAATATTAAAGCAAGGAATTGACGACTCAAAATAAACAATTATAAATAAAAGCAGTTACATGAACGAATACTCACACAGGAATCATATTAGACAAGTTTCATGACATATATTAGCACAAAGCAAGATAACAATAATATATCATCCCTTAACATGCTAAGCTAAGTGTTGCATATTATTCAATAGGTAGGACTTAAAGCATATGCTAGATATGTGATGTGCATAACTAACATCTCAATTTTTCATGTTCAATTCAATTACATGATACATATCAACCTTATGATGCGGATCAATATGCAAATAGACTCACAAATTATGTAAGCTATTAAACACTAAGCAGATCAACTCAAGTTACTAGCTGAAAGTTAATTACTAATAAGTTTTCATACAATCATTAATTAAACAAATCCAAACAAAAGATCTTCAACTAAGCCTAACAATATCAAACTATATTATATAAGCGTAATTCAAATTTAACATATTTATTACTATTATGTTGTTTAATTTAGTTGCATGCAATTCAATTTAATAAGTTTGATGGACTAGATCTAAACAAATAGCATGAATCGAATAATAGATCATCGAATTAAGTAATAATCAACCCTAAAATCATGTTATCTAATCATTAAGCATGGCAAACAAGTATATTAAAGCATAATAGATTCAAAACAGTTCAAACATCATTACAGAAACTCGACCATACCGATCTGAAAAAAAAGCAAAAACTGTACGGATGAAGCACGAGCCGGTGGCTTTGTTCCAGTCAAGCTGGCGGCTTGGACTGGTGAAGCCGGCGGCTTCATCAGATTCAAAGAAAAAGTTTAGTTTTCGTCCAAGTAACCACTACGAACGTTTAGTTCATAATGGTAGACGAACAGAAATAATTAAAGTAAACAAAAACAGAATAAACGATAAGATAAAGATAGAATCTTTCCTCAATAGGTAGATGAAAAGAACTTGAATAAATAACTTTGATAATCTTGATTACAATTGAAAGTAAACCTAATCTAAGGGGTTTAGAGAAAAACCCTAAAAGAAAAACGAAACTGCTATCTAAGTATTGAAGGTATCTTCAAGGTATATTCAAAACTAAAACAGGAGACCTCTATTTATACTTTTCAGAATCGGTGGCCAAGCTGGCGGCTTCAGTGGGAAGCTGACGGCTTCTTTGGGTCGGTGACTCCTTTTGCAAGTGTAACTTGATTCGCAAGCATGAAATGCATAACCATCTTAAACAAGCCGGCGGCTTTGGTGGCAGGCCAGCGACTTCAAAGATCCGGCAATCTTTTTGATTTCATTTCCATTTTTAACTTGAACTTGGTCGGCAAGTAGAAAAACCGTGTAATTTAGGCCGGCGACTTCAGTGTGAAGCCGGCGGCTTTAACTGAATTTTGCTTGGCCAATAAGTTCATCACATTCTGCAATCAATTCTTGAACATTCTAGAATATTCTTCCCAAGCCGACGGCTTCCTTGTATCCATACCGGTGGCTTCATAGCATTTTCTTCAATTTTTCTTATTTTTGATCTTGTTTGATACATAACTTTAATAAAATCATTAGAATTACCTTTTTCCCCATTTTACCCATTTTAGTGTGTTTTAGGATTAAAATAACTTTAAAATGCTAAGATAACTACTTAAAATGTTATCAAAAAACTTTATAATTTAGGAGTTATCAATGATGAGATTAAATTCATGAAGTATCATATTTATATTGAAAACGCTTTCTGGTTTCGAGAGCTTCTTGACGGAGTTTTAGATTACCAAAGTTGTTGGACAGATTCTGAGAGATATGTGATCAAGGAGTACATTTGGTCCCTATGGGATCTTTACGAAAGTGAGAGTTTCTCAGATTATCTATAGTGATTGTTCCTTTACTTGAAAACTTAGTTCTCATTATGGCTCGTGAGACCAAGCATAAAATTTCATCAGTTGATGCTCTGCACATATCTATTATGGCGTGTTTTGTTTAGTTGCATTTTATATATTATGTGATTGTGTATGAATTGCCATGTAAGAACTAAAATTTAAAACACGATTAAAATAAATTAAAATGGTTTTAGTTTGTGAGGCGAATATTACATGCATGAAATACTTGTAGCACAATTTTTATAATTTATTAAAAATTTAACATATACCGGTCGAATTTCAAGTTGTGTCGTCCAATGCGCTTTGAACTACTTTCCATTATTTTTTGGTTACGTGTGAGACGTAATTGAAATATAGCTCCGAGGTAATTATTGTCTATGCGTGAGACCAAGATTTATTTTTACTAATTTCAAAATTGGATTATTAATGGAGTTGCTATGTGAGACTGAAACGCGAGACAAGAATGTGACAAACATGCTTGCATGACACTAGTTGTTGGTAGGGATGGCAATGGATACCCGATCCAGTGGATATCCATCCGATCCACCCGATTATTCGTGGATATGGACGACCTAAATGGATATGGATATGGATGTGGATGAAAAAATTTCATCCATGGATGAACCCGTTTTCACCCGAAATAACTAAATATATAAATTTATCACTCAAATTAGTATAATTTATGTAGTGATATTTCATTAATTATATTCATATTCATCTTTCTTTATATTTTCTCAAAAAATATAACTTTCTTCTTATATTTTGTTTTGTTTAAATAATCAAATGTATTTATCGTACTTTGGTGGTTCAAATGTGATTCCATTTAGCTAAAAGTAAGCAACTTACATGTCGATATCTTTACACGTTTAATAGGTTATCTATTGAATATTTGTTATATAGATTAGTAAAATGTGACTTTCGATCGTATAAACTATTAAAAATATTACTTTTGATCGTATATAGTGAACTACCACTTATAATTGTTAAAAATAAAATAAATTTAAACGGATATGGATAATTATCCATTAACCCGCTTCACCTGACGGATATGGATATGGATGGATGAATAGTAAAAAAAAATGGATATGGATATGGATACGGCCTCACCCGATCCATATCCGATCCATTGCCATCCCTAGTTATTGGACACTAGATGCCATGGCAACCATAAATTCTAATAGTTGCACTTGTAATGCAATTGGCACCCCCCGACTACCAATTGAATCCATCATCTCTAGTAGCTCAACTGATGTGATGGTGGAAGCATAATGTGTATCTTAGCATTTAACGGAAATTAATTGTTATAAATATTTTAAAACGTGGGTAGTTAATTTATAAAATAATAATTGTCAAAAATACTATAAGAACTGTATTAATTCTAAGGATAACATCAAACGTAAATCAATCCGTAAGCATCTTGTCCGTAAGGTCAATCCTTGATAAATAAAAATAAATTGAATGGATGCAACTGTTAACGATTGGTATCACAACCTTAGGCTTATCCGAAAGGCTAAAAGAAAGTTGTACCATCTGGAAATTGCCTTTCCTAAATTCCTGTTGACATCTCCACTACTATCGTTACCATTGCTTATAGTAACAAGTTTAACGAACATCATGAAGTAGCATGTCTTATGCTAGCTAGCATGACCTCTGAGTTATGGTAGAACTTAGAGAACTATAATGGATATGATAAAGCATATCAAAAGTGTTTCAATGTGAAAGTGTTTCACAATTGCAAACATGAAGTGGGAAAGTCAGTTTGCTTAAGTCTTGTAGATGAATGGTTATCTCAACCACTTGGAGAGGCTAGGTTTTCTTATGCCACATCCATTTGGAGTGAACTTGGTACTTACTTCACTATCTAAGGAATATGACAGTAGAGTAATGAAATTACTACATGCATAGCATGGGGAAAACCATTTGGAGCTACATTTGATGGTTGAGATGGATGGAAAGTGCTACTAAAGAAACGTCATTGACAATAAAAGAAGGCAAAATCTGAAACAACCGCAAGATGCTTGTGGCAAGGGAAAAAGGCAAGGGTAAGCAAGCTTACTCCCCCAATAAATACTCTTCAATAGAAAAAAAAAATTGCTATCTAGTTAAGGACATGGTTTTTCATCTCTATGATGAGACACGTCACTGGAGGAAAGATTGTCCTCCCTACCAGACAAAGTTGAAATAAGGTAATAAATCTACTTGGACTCATCCATACACATGTATGCGACCTATTTAGATTAATGCCTGATATTTCGTTATTTACTGACGAGTTCAGTAGATATGGTTTGTTTACTTGATCAAACGTAGACAAGAAGTGTTCATAACGTTCAATAAAGTGAAGTGGAGAATTAATTTGAAATGACCATTAAAGTTCAACGGCTTGACCGTGGTGGCGTATATATGAGTCAATAATATTTATATCATCAAACTACTCGTGGCATTGTGTCACAACTTACTAATTCTTAAACACCTTTGCATGAAAGAAGTAAGCAAACCTTGCTGGATATGGTTTGATTAATGACGATTCTAATTACCCTATCACTGTCCTTTTGGATATTTTTAAAGGCTGCTGAAAGCATTCTCACCATGATTTCAATCAAGAAGGTAAACAAGACGTCATATGAGATATGGGAAGGGATGGTCCCTACTACGTCTTACTTAAAAGTATAGGTTTGTGAGGCTCACATGAGTTGTGATGCTTTGAACAACTTGAATCCATGATTATCAAGTGTATCTTTATAATGATACTCAAAGGAAACAATGAGATACAACTTCTACAATCCCACCGCGATCAAATTTTTTATTGCACGGGGTGCTTTGTTTTTAGAGAAAAATCTATTTTTACTATAAGTTAGTGGGAGCATTGTATATCTTGACGAAATTTAAGAACAAGATACATTACTTCCTATAACTGTTAGTTACTGGTTTTAAACTAGTAAACGTGAATTCTATATATAGATCTATAGAGTTTGAAAACTCAGTTCGGGTTGGTCGTGCCAACATTTAACGGATATATAGTACTTCGTAGAAGACACTTGATTTGGTATGGTTGTTTTTATACAAAGGGTAATTTTTTAATTTTGTTAAGTCTGTTACCGGGTGCTCAATACTGTAGAACTTTTTTTACCATTTTTTAACAATTGAAATCTTGTGGTCCACTTTACTTTAATGACTTCTTAATTTTATGATAAACCTATGAACTCACCAACTTTTGTGTTGACACATTAGCATGTTTTATTATGAGGTTCGTAGTTTGGTCTAAAGGCACTAGCAAAATTCGTACTGAGCCACAACAAGCACTAGCAAAATTCGTGATGAGCCACAACGTGAAACTGTTGTGCTGCATGATGAAGCACCACTTATTCATAGATCTAGTATAACCTCTCATCAACATGAAGTATTTGTTCTTTTTGGTTTGATATATAGAGGATTTGGAATTTGTAGATTCGAGAGAACCTGAAAATTACAAAGATGTGTTATCGGATGAATTCGATAAATGGCTAGATGCTACAAATGTATAGATGCAGTCCATGAAAGAATATCAAATTTAGAACTTGATTAATCTTCCACCAAATAGTAAGACTCTTGGGTGTAAAAGGATCTTTAAGGAGAAGAACTATATGGACAAACATGTACACAACTTTAAGGTTTGATTTATATCAAATGGTCAAAGGCAAACATACGGGTTGATTATGAAGAGAAATTTTCTTCAATAGCGAACACTAAAGCTATTAGGATACTCATAAACGTAGCACTGTGCTATGAATATGAGATATGACAAATGGATTTCAAAACCACCTTTTAAAATGGTTACCTTAGCAAAGACGTTAACATGGTGCAACAAAAAGGGTTTATGAATCCTAAATGTTGTAAGAGTGTATACAAGCTTTAATAATCCTTTTATGTATTAAAGAAAGCATCAAGGAGCTACAACAAGAAGTTTGATTAAAAAAACAAAGAGTTTGGTTTCTACAAAAAATATTGATCATCCTGTGCACATGAGAGCTACTGGTAATGTTACACTTCTTCATATCTTATATGTTGATGACATATTTCTTATAGATATTCACATTCCAATGCTACAAGACGTTAAGTCCTGGCTTAGAAAGTGTTTTGCTATGAAAGATCTGGAAGATTTAGCATATATATCCAAACTCGAAGGTTGGGTCATTCCAAGCTCATAGGTATTTTAATTTAACCAAATGAGGTGTTGAGTAAGCTCAGACCCCTTCCATAGCTGAATAGGTGAAGCGGATGACTGGGATCACATATGATTTGGAAATAAGATCGATCAGGTAGGCTATGAGATGCACTAGACTAGATTTCCTTCTCTCTGAATATGAAGAGCAAGAACCAACATAATCCACTTGATTGTCGTTGGACTTCTATAAAGTATGCATTGAATTGTTTGCGAAATACTGGAGATATAATATTCGTTTACGGAGGTTTCAATGAACTAGGTCAAAAGTGTTACACTGGTGGTAATTTCGAACCAAACCGATATGACATTCTATAGCAATTAAGCTATGTTTTGTTACCGAATGTATGTGTAGTTGATTGCGATGTCTACAATAGAATCAACACATAGCTTCTTACAAAACTGCACTTGAATCTCTTTGAACATTATGAGCTTGACGTTGTCACCAGTATTGAGTATCCCATTGCTACTATTAAAACAACAAATGAACCGATAGTTCTGCGAGGTGCCAGACACATCCTTCACAATGCACGTATTCCTAATGTTCATTTACATAAGATAACTTAACTGACTGTTAGAGAAAGCTAATGTCTTGTGCCTAGCATGTTAAGAATTTTATGAACATTGAGCTTATATCCGCAAAAATCTTATGTAAATTTAGTATTTGAATAATGAAACATAAAAAGAGTTTTATCTTTACTGGGTTAATATATTTTGTTATATCATTTATATATATATATATATATATATATATATATATATATATATATATATATATATATATATATATATATATATATATATTTACCTTTTGAAATCCGTGAATAATGATATATTCTAAATTTTTCATTGTCGATTGATGATACGGGAGTAACATAATGTGAGCGTTTGATATGATCCATAGTGATATGCAATGTGTTACTATCAAACTCACATTTACTCATTGTGATGCACATTGGAATTACCCAACCTTCGAGTTTTTATTAGATGGATCGACGTCAAGAGTGAAACTAGCAAGTGGTTATGTCATAATCTCCTTAGACTTGGGATACACGCAAGCTTGGATGTGTGGAACATTATACCTTGATATGATTAAACGATGTCCTAAATAAGGCTGTTATAAAAGCCATTATTGGGTGTAGTGTGAAGCTCGTGACAAATAGGTGTAGGCAAGATAGGATTTGTTTGTCCAATTTGTTTGGAGTTAGATACTTTTGAGCTCATCGATAAATGAATAAGATATTTGTATGGCCATACCTAAAGTTAATTGAGATGATACTTATTTAATTTGTTGATCTAGTTCAGTTCTGATAATCGAGAAACAAAATGTTAAATGATGATACGCATAATGATACATATAAAAAAAGACACACTATTAACAGCATTCCGTCCAGAACATAACGGACGTGGTCGGTCTCGGGCGAAGACCATCTTCCCAGCCTCACTTTAGTAACCCTACCCGAAGAGTACACAACCGAGAAGAGTCCTCCCGGATAATGGCTAGCCGGGACATTGCATAAAACTCATCCTACCCGGACAAGTGTGCAGGCTACCTACACCACTGAGTCGGGTACAAAGAATCGAGAATATATGAACCATATTATCACATAAAGGCCTACCGAACCAAGTACTTCAGGCACCCGACAATCTTTTCGAAGATCATTTATGAACCGGTTACAATCTTGCCCGGACAAAAGAATACCGTGAAGAAGCACTTGAAATAAACATCAGGCAAAATCCTTCTGCCTAGACAAGAGCAAGAACTCCATCCGTCATACTCTAGACGGATCCACTACACCTTCAGAATCACCATACCATTCCAACGTAGGTGTCCGGTCACAGAACAAGCACCTTGTCCCAGAACAAGAACCTTGTCCCGGAACAAGGACACCATCCCGGAACTATCACACCCTCCCGGAAAAAACACATGATCCTGGAGCAAACACACAACATGGGCTGCACACCACGTCATCCCACGAATCTAGGAAAGTTTGTTAGGATTTTTTTGTTACTCTAATGAAAGGGATAGGTGCCACGTCAGCCCTCGAAATCAGTGAAGTTTGTTATAACCATGAAAGGGACATGTGCCATGTCATCATTCCCTCATAACACCTATAAATACACGAACAAGATCATTCATTACACAACACTGGATGCATTAATGTTACTCTGCCCAAATTAACTACGGTAACATTTCTCCAGCTAATAATACAATTCCGATAGAGATTCCGGTCGATATCAGAATTAATCTTCACCCTAAGATATTAACTTATTCGATTCCAGTCGAGTAAGGTAATCCCATCGATTGTTTTACGCCTTTGAAATCCAAATTTCAAATCAGGGTTCGCACAGTTATTTAAGTTAAAACATTCGATCCACTGTTTTCCACAAATCAAGCACTCAGATCCAAAATCTAGATCACGCTTAACGATTTTGGTTTGATCATTAACCAACTAAAAAAGACTGTTGATCCATGTCTCAATTAACTAAAGTATCTGTAATGAAGGGACAAACGACATTTAACACTTACTATGAGCAGTTTTGAAAAACTACCCATATGTGAAATTAGGGACAATGGTGTGTTGCTAGACGCTAACCATTGTTTGTATAGTTATGGAATACCCCGTCAGAATCCACTAACGGAATATTAACTCATGGCCCCACAGTTTAGCGGTCACGCCCTCTATATGAGACGTTTCCGAAAAGTGTTCGCATTAATTATCAAATCAAGTCATTTATTAAAGAAAATGTAATTGGAAAACATTTGACATAAATGACTAATGTATATGAACCCAAAACATCTCGAAATAAAGTAGTTTAAATGCGAATATTTGTTCTTGAAATAAAATGATAAATATGCTGGACGCCGTCTAGTTCTAGCAGCAAACAGCATAATAACTTCAGTTAAGCGGAAGCACTACCTCTACGTACCTGAGATGAAACATGCAAAACATCAACGAAAAACGTTGAGTGAAACTACAGGTTTAATAAATCATTTCGTAAGTTAGGCCACAAGATTTTTCTTGGAAAACATCATAGGAAAAGTATACATTATCATGAGAACTTGATTATAAATCTTTAACCTTTGCATAGGCCGGGCCAACGTCTTTAGTTTACCCTATCATGGCGCTACACCGATCAAGTGTACTAGTAACAATAAAATAATCACCAGTTATGTTGAGGTAAGGTTTGTCAAACTTAACGGTACCGTCCCTATAAGTCGAGCTTACAAAGTAACTAATATAATCAAGCTAATGGATTTTTGATCTGAACTCATATGTATATTCTTGGTAAGTTACTCATGCCTAATATGTAAAATAGTTGTAAAAACAGTTAATGAAATAGTTTCAAAAGCAGCATGTATCTCATCCCAAAAATGTTGCTGAAAAAGGGACTGTAGACTCACCTTAGCAAAAGCACTTGTAATTTCTTAGCAAAACGTACGGTTGTCGAACAATCTCGACTGAACAACGCAACCTAAATAAGTAAATCATCTTAAATATACAGTTATAGGTCATACTATGTCAACCCATAGTGTACGCATAGTCCTAGTGCTCAGACTGACTCAACGAACAAGTAAAAGTCAACTAATCCAAGCAAGTCAACAAAAGTCAACTAAAGTCAACCCTGAAGTTAACTCGGTCAAAGTAGTCATCTAAAGTCAAACATCTCAGTAGGTCATGCAAACATGGTCAATAAGTCAAACCTAGGTCAAGTATCACTTTACAAGTCATAATTATGCAAATTGCACTTTTGCACCTTAAAGCATGCCTTTGTAATTCGTACGTCGTAAAAAGATTCATCTATAGCTCATAGCACATAATTCATTAAATTATGAACAACTCCAGATCATAACTACACTTAAAATTGATTCCAAAAAGTCTGGCCAAAGCCTCATACGATAAATAAAAGTCCAATATCAGAAAGGGTCAATTCAAAGTTTGTTACAGCAATCTCTGCCCGCGCGTCAGTTTTTAAATATTTTACAAAAGATATAGAAAATAGATTTTGACGAACGGCCAATTGGATTTATCTCAAAACATCTCATAATTTTAGGAATAAAATAATCAAAAACATTGCTTTAGCCAATTTATACAGTTTTGCAAACCTTTACAGACTCATCAGTTTTTAATCATCAACTGGACACATCACTTAGACGAGCATATATCTCATGGAAAATCACGTTCTCGCAAGTTTGTATACAAATAAAACATGTCAAGGAACACTTAAAATAACATATTCTAGAAGATCAAAGTCTCAAACATTTCCTAGTTCACTCTAGAAATTTGTATGTAACTTTAAAAACTGATTCAGCTCGCTTTAAAAACCAAATCTTCGTTTTGACATAACGGGAACATTACGTAACCTTTTGATGCAAATCTTATGTCCAAATTGTATAAATTTTCATAAGAAATACAGTAGTACACTTTTTATAAACTTAAACACAAAGCATGCAACTCAGAAAATTCGGATTACGAACAAAACCTAGTCAAATCTTCGATTAAGCATATCTTAAGGATACGATAACGAAAACATGCGAAATCAAAGTCCAAACTTATTAATTTTTTGAGATCTATCCATCTAGATACAATAAAAGATCAGTACATAAACTCATATAATCAGATTCACAACAATCAAATTCGGTTTTCAAACAAATCATACGAATCGAGCAATTTAACGACAAACCACAACTCCAATCGCATTTAATTGAGCACTAGACTTGATTATACTATGAAATTGAATAAAACTGATCTAGAAAAGTTTAGGGTTATAAATTATACCATAAAAACACAAATTGCAAGTATGTACGCGTAGAGGATGAAGAAAGCAACAACTTTGATGCACGAGACTTGCCCTAATTTTGAGTTCTGATGGTGGCTATGGTGATGATGATGATCGACATGAAAAAGAGAGGGAGGGAGAAGAAAAGCTGCATGATTTTGTGTGTATTTAGGTTTACGGATTATCTAGTTGTAGTATATAATAATTCCTTAATTAGTTTAGGACCAAAACACTAGTAACAAGTAACCATGGGCTAAAAAAAAGACCAATATGATAAGGTGGGGTGGAATTTCGGCCATAAGGGTCCAAAAGGAGTCTATGGGCTCATATATGTTTCTAGACAACTTTCCTAAGTGTACCCATTAAGTGTTGTTAGCCGAAAACGCAAACCAGATCGATAAACGTTAATTTCTCGCGTTTTTAACATATATAAATTCTAATAAATTGAAAATATGTTGAAAACAAAATAATTACATAAAATAATTATTAAAAGTGAAATACCATTCATTTCGTTATTTTCTTGTACGCGCGCGGTCCGTTTCGAGTGCCGTTAACCATACCGGGTCTCCGGAACATTAACTAGTCGTTGAAACGAATTCACCGGGTTTAATTTACTAAATAAATAATAAATTAAATAAGTTTTTCATAAAGTCAATAATTATTAGAAATAATTATTTTATCGTTTTTCTGAGTTCCATATACTGAAAAGCTTTCTAGGCAATTAACTTAATCGTGTCGTTTTCTAGATATTTCTTCATCCAAAATAAGTTCATAAATTAATATAACAAATTAATTCAAATTATCCTCAACGATCAAGTATGCATTTAATTTCGTTAAATACACAAAGTCAAAGTAAACACCGTTAAATACTTAACGGACAAGTAACGATAGTAAACGGAAAAAGTCGGGTTGTTACATTACCCACCTGTTATGAAAAATTTCGTCCCGAAATTTTAGTGCACATCTGCCGTAGTCATCTCCTCGAAAAACAGTTGCGGATACCTTAGTCTCATCTGATCTTCACGTTCCCACGTGAATTCCGCTCCTCTACGGGCGTTCCTGTAGTGACCCGAACTTTTCCATGTTTATATATATATTAAATAAAATTGTTATTTACATGATTAAGTGTTTCCAACATGTTAAGCAATCAAACTTGTTAAGACTTGATTAATTAAAATAGGTTTCAAATAGACAATTGACCACCCAAGTTGACCGGTGATTCACGAACGTTAAAACTTGTAAAAACTATATGATGACATATATATGGATATATATATATATAGTTAACATGATATTATGATAAGTAAACATATCATTAAGAATATTAACAATGAACTACATATGTAAAAACAAGACTGCTAACTTAATGATTTTGAAACGAGACAATTATGTAACGATTATCGTTGTAACGACATTTAATGTATATATATCATATTAAGAGATATTCATACATCATAATATCATGATAATATAATAATTTAAAATCTCATTTGATATTATAAATATTGGGTTAACAACATTTAACAAGATCGTTAACCTAAAGGTTTCAAAACAACACTTACATGTAACGACTAACGATGACTTAACGACTCAGTTAAAATGTATATACATGTAGTATTTTAATATGTATTCATACACTTTTGAAAGACTTCAACACTTATCAAAATACTTCTACTTAACAAAAATGCTTACAATTACATCCTCGTTCAGTTTCATCAACAATTCTACTCGTATGCACCCGTATTCGTACTCGTACAATACATAGCTTTTAGATGTATGTACTATTGGTATATACACTCCAATGATCAGCTCTTAGCAGCCCATGTGAGTCACCTAACACATGTGGGAACCATCATTTGGAAACTAGCATGAAATATCTCATAAAATTACAAAAATATGAGTAATCATTCATGACTTATTTACATGAAAACAAAATTACATATCCTTTATATCTAATCTATACACCAACGACCAAAAACACCTACAAACACTTTCATTCTTCAATTTTATTCATCTAATTGATCTCTCTCAAGTTCTATCTTCAAGTTCTAAGTGTTCTTCATAAATTCTACAAGTTCTTGTTTCATAAAATCAAGAATACTTCCAAGTTTGCTAGCTTACTTCCAATCTTGTAGAGTGATCATCCAACCTCAAGAAATCTTTCTTATTTACAGTAAGATATCTTTCTAATACAAGGTAATACTCATATTCAAACTTTGATTCAATTTCTATAACTATAACAATCTTATTTCGAGTGAAAATCTTACTTGAACTTGTTTTCGTGTCATGATTCTGCTTCAAGAACTTCGAGCCATCCAAGGATCCGTTGAAGCTAGATCCATTTTTTTCTTTTATAGTAGGTTTATCCAAGGAACTTAAGGTAGTAATGATGTTCATAACATCATTCGATTCATACATATAAAGCTATCATATTCGAAGTGGTAAACTAGTAATCACTAGAACATAGTTTAGTTAATTCTAAACTTGTTCGCAAATAAAGTTAATCCTTCTAACTACACTTTTAAAATCAACTATAAACATGTTCTATATCTATATGATATGATAACTTAATGATTTAAAACCCGGAAACACGATAAACACCATAAAACCGGATTTACGCCGTCGTAGTTACAACCGGGGGATGTTTTGGTTTGGATAATTAAAAACTATGAAAAACTTTGATTTAAAAGCTATACTTCTGGGAAAATGATTTTTCTTATGAACATGAAACCATATCCAAAACTCATGGTTAAACTCAAAGTGAAAGTATGTTTTCCAAAATGGTCATCAAGATGTCGTTTTTTCGATGAAAATGACTACCTCTTTAGTAATTGACATGTAACTTAATTTTCTGACTATAAACCTATACTTTTCTGTTTAGATTCTTAAATTAGAGTTCAATATGAAACCATAGCAATTTGATTCACTCAAAACGGATTTAAAATGAAGAAGTTATGGGTAAAACAAGATTGGATAATTTTTCTCATTTTAGCTACGTGAAAATTGGTAACAAATCTATTCCAATCATAACTTAATCAACTTGTATTGTATATTATGTAATCTTGAGATACCATAGACACGTATACAATGTTTCGACCTATCATGTCGACACATCTATATATATTTCGGAACAACCATAGACACTCTATATGTGGATGTTGGAGTTAGCTATACAGGGTTGAGGTTGATTCCAAAATATATATAGTTTGAGTTGTGATCAATACTGAGATATGTCTACACTGGGTCGTGGATTGATTCAAGATAATATATATCGATTTATTTCTGTACATCTAACTGTGGAAAAATAGTTGTAGGTTACTAACGAGGACAGCTGACTTAATAAACTTAAAACATCAAAATGTATTAAAAGTGTTGTAAATATATTTTGAACATACTTTGATATATATGTACATATTTGTTATAGGTTCGTGAATCGACCAGTGGCCAAGTCTTACTTCCCGATGAGGTAAAAAATCTGTGAAAGTGAGTTATAGTCCCACTTTTAAAATCTAATATTTTTGGGATGAGAATACATGCAGGTTTTATAAATGATTTACAAAATAGACACAAGTACGTGAAACTACATTCTATGGTTGAATTATCGAAATCAAATATGCCCCTTTTTATTAAGTCTAGTAATCTAAAAATTAGGGAACAGACACCCTAATTGACGCGAATCCTAAAGATAGATCTATTGGGCCTAACAAACTCCATCCAAAGTACCGGATGCTTTAGTACTTCGAAATTTATATCATATCCGAAGGGTGTCCCGGAATGATGGGGATATTCTTATATATGCATCTTGTTAATGTCGGTTACCAGGTGTTCACCATATGAATGATTTTTTATCTCTATGTATGGGATGTATATTGAAATATGAAATCTTGTGGTCTATTATTATGATTTGATAATATATAGGTTAAACCTATAACTCACCAACATTTTTTTGAAGTTTTAAGTATGTTTATTCTCAGGTGATTATTAAGAGCTTCCGTTGTCGCATACTTAAATAAGGACGAGATTTGGAGTCCATACTTGTACGATATTGTGTAAAAACTGCATTCAAGAAACTTATTTCGTTGTAACATATTTGTATTGTAAACCATTATGTAATGGTCGTGTGTAAATAGTATATTATAGATTATCATTATTTGATAATCTACGTAAAGCTTTTTAAACCTTTATTGATGAAATAAAGGTTATGGTTTGTTTTAAAATGAATGCAGTCTTTGAAAAACGTCTCATATAGAGGTCAAAACCTCGCAACGAAATCAATTAATATGGAACGTTTTTAATAAATAAGAACGAGACATTTCAGTTGGTATCCGAGCGTTGGTCTTAGAGAACCAGAATTTTGCATTAGTGTGTCTTATCGAGTTTGTTAGGATGCATTAGTGAGTTTGGACTTCGACCTTGTTTACTTGAAAAATGATTGCTTAACAAATTTTGTTGGAAACTATATATTTTTAACATGTGAATATTATGTGATATATTAATCTCTTAACGTGTTTGATATTATGTGATAGATGTCTACCTCTAGAACAAGTCCCATTGACTCACCTAATAATAATGAAGAGTCAAATGTAAATTGGAATGATTCGTGGACTGATTCACAAGTTCCCGAAGAGGAACCGGAAGAAGAGTAAGAACCGGAAGAAGAATCAGAACCGAAAGAGGAGGAACCGGAGGAGGAGGAACCGGAGGAGGAAATAGAACCTGTGAGGGAAATAATAAAACGGTTAAGTAAAAGAAAATCCTCAACCAACCGACCAAGGTTAATTATGGTCAATGGTGTTTCCGCCAAGGAAGCAAAATATTGGGAGGATTACCAATTCTCCGATGAATCGGATTCCGACGAGAATTTCGATGATGTTATAGAAATTACCCCAACTAAATTTAAAAAGGCAAAAGAAAATAATAAGGGAAAGGGCATAAAAATAGAGAAATCTAATTCCAACCCCGATGAACTTTATATGTATCGTCAACCCCCGAAGTCCTTAAGTTGTAACAATGACCCGGGAACCTCTAAACCACCAGATTTTTCTAAACCGTTGTGGAAAATGACAGCTAGTATTAGGGGAACATCATATATCCCTAGAAACTTGGCAAAACGAACCAAAACCTAAGAAGAAGAAACGAGCGAGTCGGAATAAGATAGTTGTATTCGTGTGGTGTAATATATGTAATATAGTGTGCTTATGCTTTATGATATATGTAAAAATTGCTTGTATTAATAAGTATTTTTTTTATGAATCTAACTCTTGTCTATTTTACAGTATAGAAACACAAAATGGATAGACAACCCAATATTTTAAGAGACCTACCCGGAGACATGATTAATGAAATCTTGTGTAGAGTCGGTCAGAATTCTTCGGCACAACTATTTACGGCGAAATCAGTTTGTAAGACATCCGAAGAACGTTCCAAAAATGCCTTGGTTTATAAGAGACTTTCGTTTGAAAGATGAGGGATATCACATTGGGAAACCCATAAGTTACGATGTGTTTACTTTGACGCATATATTGAGGGGAACCCAAGTGCTATTTTATGCAACGGGTTAAGAAATTATTTTGACTCAATGAATCCGAACATAGGACTTCATGATTTAGAAAAAGTTACTAACATGCAACATAAAGAAGCATGTTATGCTTACGGGTTAGTAATGTTCGCTTCTCACCAAAGTGAGAACAAGAACATCGGGCTACAACTATTAAACAAAACATTTCCACAAGTAACGGACTCAGTAGTTGGGGTGAGAAACAAGGTTTTTAGATTGTTACGGGACTGTTGTACATTACGTAACCCTCGTCCCTTTGACGACGTTACAACATGCTGTCTTATCAATGGCCATAATGGTTATGTTCCACCAGACCAAGGATGGGAAGTAGTCCTAGTAAAACCAGAATGCATGACTTGTTTCTGGACGTATGAATTACGTGTCTTTATTGCCTTTGCTGAACGACTTGTGTACTAGCTAGAATTATCTTCACAACTATCTTGTATCAAAGTTATTGTGTGCTATATTTCATGCTTTTTATAAAATAAGCGGTATTGTAAGTTTGTAAAATATTGTATAAAAGTTTGAACGCGAAATATTATTATAATCAGTTTTTCATATAGAATTGTAGTAGTTGAATTGTATATTAGCTACTAAGTATGAACTTAACGGGTAGGTACTACCCGAATTTAAACTTATAAAATGCTAATATGAAGAAAAAGATTTTATAAATGAGTTCATATTATGCTACGAAATACTATTAACTACTCTTAATATTCTGTATGATTAACTTGTTCCATTTGACTATTTTGAAGGAAATGGCACCGACTACTCGACACACTGTGAATATGAATGAAGAGGAATTCCGTACTTTTATAGCTTCAAACATAGCCGCAGTACAGGCTGCTCTACATACCAACAATAACCTTGGATCTAGCAGTACTGGAAATCGTGTAGGATGCACCTACAAAGAATTCACTGCCTGCAAACCTTTGGAATTTGATGGAACCGAAGGACCGATCAAATTGAAACAGTGGATCGAGAAGGTCGAATCGGTGTTTGCCATAAGTAAGTGTACTGAAGAGGATAAAGTGAAGTACGCTACGCATACCTTTACAGGTTCTGCGTTAACATGGTGGAATACCTATCTAGAGCAAGTGGGACAAGATGATGCGTACGCACTACCGTGGTTAGCATTCAAGCACTTGATGAACGAGAAGTACCGTCCCAGAACCGAGGTCAATAAGCTCAAGACAGAACTTAGAGGGTTACGAACCCAAGGATTTGATATTACCACGTACGAAATACGATTCACAGAATTGTGCCTATTGTGTCCGAGAGCATTCGAAGATGAGGAAGAGAAGATCGACGCATTTGTGAAAGGATTACCGGAAAGAATCCAAGAAGATATAAGTTCACACGAGCCCGCCTCCATACAACAGGCATGTAGAATGGCTCACAAACTAGTGAACCAGATTGAGGAAAGAATTAAAGAACAGATGGCTGAAGAGGCCAATGTGAAGCAGGTCAAAAGAAAGTGGGAGGAAAACGGTGATAAGAATCACCAATACAACAACAACAGCAATTACAACAATAATCGCAACAATTATCCCAACAATCGCAACATCAATCGCAACTACAACAAACGGCCCAACAACAACAACAACAACAATAACAACAACAACAACAACAACAACAACAACAACAACAACAACAACAACAACAACAACAACAACAACAACAACAACAACAACAACAACAACAACAACAACAACAACAACAACAACAACAACAACAACAACAACAACAACAACAACAACAACAACAACAACAACAACAACAACAATAACAACAACAACAGCAACTACAACAATCATCCCAACAACAATAACAACCGCAACAACAACAACAACAACAACAATCAGAAGTAGCTATGCCAAAGGTGTGAAAAGTATCACTCGGGGTTCTGCACCAAATTTTGCAACAAGTGTAAAAGAAATGGTCATAGCGCGGCGAAGTGTGAGGTCTATGGACCAGGGGTTAACAGAACGAAAGGAACAAATGGTGTCGGAACGAGTAATGGTGGAGCAAGTAGTGTCGAAGCAAGTTATGCCAATGTAGTTTGTTATAAATGTGGAAAACCGGGTCACATTATTAGAAATTGCCCGAACCAGGAGAACACGAATGGACAAGGCCGCGGAAGAGTTTTCAATATTAATGCGGCAGAGGCACAGGAAGACCCGGAGCTTGTTACGGGTACGTTTCTTATTGACAATAAATCTGCTTACGTTTTATTTGATTCGAGTGCGGATAGAAGCTATATGAGTAGAGATTTTTGTGCTAAATTAAGTTGTCCATTGATGCCATTGGATAGTAAATTTTTACTCGAATTAGCAAACGGTAAATTAATTTCAAAAGATAATATATGCCGGAATCGAGAAATTAAACTGGGTAGCGAAATATTTAAGATTGATTTGATACCAGTAGAGTTAGGGAGTTTTGATGTAATAGTTGGCATGGACTGGCTGAAGAAGGAGAAAGCAGAGATCGTATGTTATAAAAATGCAATTCGCATTGTACGAGAAGAAGGAGAACCCTTAATGGTGTACGGAGAAAAGGGCAACACGAAGCTACATCTTATTAGTAGTTTGAAGGCACAAAAACTAATAAGAAAAGGTTGCTATGCTGTTCTAGCACACGTCGAGAAAGTACAAACTAAAGAAAAGAGCATCAATGATGATCCCGTCGCAAAAGAATTTCCCGATGTATTTCCAAAAGAATTACCGAGATTACCCCCACATCGATCCGTTGAATTTCAAATAGATCTTGTACCAGGAGCTGCACCAATAGCTCGTGCTCCTTACAGACTCACACCCAGCGAGATGAAAGAACTGCAAAGCCAATTACAAGAACTTTTAGAGCGTGGTTTCATTCGACCAAGCACATCACCGTGGGGAGCTCCTGTTTTGTTTGTCAAGAAGAAAGATGGTACATTCAGGTTGTGTATCGACTACCGAGAGTTGAACAAACTTACCATCAAGAACCGCTACCCACTACTGAGAATAGACGACTTATTTGATCAGCTACAAGGCTCGTCTATTTATTCAAAGATTGACTTACGTTCCGAGTATCATCAAATGCGGGTGAAAGAAGATGATATTCTAAAGACTGCTTTCAGAACATGTTACGGTCATTAAGAGTTTATGGTCATGCCATTTAGTTTAACTAATGCACCAGCTGTGTTCATGAATCTTATGAACCGAGTGTGTGGACCATACCTTGACAAGTTTGTCATTGTTTTCATTGATGACATACTTATTTACTCAAAGAATGACCAAGAACACGGTGAACATTTGAGAAAGGTGTTAGAAGTATTGAGGAAGGAAGAATTGTACACTAAGTTTTCAAAGTGTGCATTTTGGTTGGAAGAAGTTCAATTCCTCGGTCACATAGTGAACAAAGAAGGTATTAAGGTGGATCCGGCAAAGATAGAACTGTTGGTAAGTGGGAAACCCCGAAAACTCCGAAACACATACGCCAGTTTTTAGGACTAGCTGGTTACTACAGAAGGTTCATCCAAGACTTTTCCAGAATTGTAAAACCCTTGACTGCATTAACGCATAAAGGGAAGAAATTTGAATGGAAGGATGAACAAGAGAAAGCGTTTCAGTTATTGAAGAAAAAGTTAACTATGGCACCTATATTGTCATTACCTGAAGGGAATGATGATTTTGTGATATATTGTGACGCCTCAAAGCAAGGTCTCGGTTGTGTATTAATGCAACGAACAAAAGTAATTGCTTATGCATCTAGATAATTGAAGATTCACGAACAAAATTATACGACGCATGATTTGGAATTAGGTGCGGTTGTTTTTGCATTAAAGACTTGGAGGCACTACTTATATGGGGTCAAAAGTATTATATATACCGACCACAAAAGCCTTCAACACATATTTAATCAAAAACAACTGAATATGAGGCAGCGTAGGTAGATTGAATTGTTGAATGATTACGACTTTGAAATTCGTTACCACCCGGGGAAGGCAAATGTGGTAGCTGACGCCTTGAGCAGGAAGGACAGAGAACCCATTCGAGTAAAATATTTGATTATAATGATTCACAATAACCTTACTACTCATATAAAGGAGGCGCAACAAGGAGTTTTAAAAGAGGGAAATTTAAAGGATGAAATACCCAAAGGATCGGAGAAGCATCTTAATATTCGGGAAGACGGAACCCGGTATAGGGCTGAAAGGATTTGGGTACCAAAATTTGGAGATATGAGAGAAATGATACTTAGAGAAGCTCATAAAACCAGATACTCAATACATCCTGAAACGGGGAAGATGTACAAGGATCTCAAGAAACATTTTTGGTGGCCGGGTATAAAAGCCGATGTTGCTAAATACGTAGAAGAATGTTTGACGTGCTCTAAGGTCAAAGCTGAGCATCAGAAACCATCAGGTTTACTTCAATAAACCGAAATCCCGGAATGGAAATGGGAAAACATTACCATGGATTTCATCACTAAATTGCCAAGGACTGCAAGTGGTTTTGATACTATTTGGGTAATAGTTGATCATCTCACCAAATCAGCATACTTCCTGCCAATAAGAGAAGATGACAAGATAGAGAAGTTAGCACGACTGTATTTGAAGGAAGTCATCTCCAGACATGGAATACCAATCTCTATTATCTCTGGTAGGGATGGCAGATTTATTTCAAGATTCTGGCAGACATTACAGCAAGCATTAGGAACTCGTCTAGACATGAGTACTGCCTATCATCCACAAACTGATGGGCAGAGTAAAAGGACGATACAAACGCTTGAAGACATTCTACGAGCATGTGTTATTAGTTTTGGAAACAGTTGGGATCGACATCTACCGTTAGCAGAATTTTCCTACAACAACAAATACCATTCAAGCATTGAGATGGCGCCGTTTGAAGCACTTTATGGTAGAAAGTGCAGGTCTCCGATTTGTTGGAGTGAAGTGGGGGATAGACAGATAACGGGTCCAGAGATAATACAAGAAACTACCGAGAAGATCATCCAAATTCAACAACGGTTGAAAACCGCCCAAAGTCGACAAAAGAGCTACGCTGACATTAAAAGAAAAGATATAGAATTTGAAATTGGAGAGATGGTCATGCTTAAAGTTGCACCTTGGAAAGGCGTTGTTCGATTTGGTAAACGCGGGAAATTAAATCCAAGGTATATTGGACCATTCAAGATTATTGATCGTGTCGGACCAGTAGCTTACCGACTTGAGTTACCTCAACAACTAGCGGCTGTACATAACACTTTTCACGTCTCGAATTTGAAGAAATGTTTTGCTAAAGAAGATCTCACTATTCCATTAGATGAAATCCAAATCAACGAAAAACTTCAATTCATCGAAGAACCCGTCGAAATAATGGATCGTGAGGTTAAAAGACTTAAGCAAAACAAGATACCAATTGTTAAGGTTCGATGGAATGCTCGTAGAGGACCCGAGTTCACCTGAGAACGAGAAGATCAGATGAAGAAGAAATACCCTCATTTATTTCCAGAAGATACATCAACACCTCCAACTGCTTAAAATTTCGGGACGAAATTTATTTAACGGGTAGGTACTGTAGTGACCCGAACTTTTCCATGTTTATATATATATTAAATGAAATTGTCATTTACATGATTAAGTATTTCCAACATGTTAATCAATCAAACTTTTTAAGACTTGATTAATTGAAATAGGTTTCATATAGACAATTGACCACCCAAGTTGACCGGTGATTCAAAAACGTTAAAACTTGTAAAAACTATATGATGACATATATATGGATATATATATATATATATATATACAGTTAACATGATATTATGATAAGTAAACATATCATTAAGAATATTAACAATGAACTACATATGTAAAAACAAGACTGCTAACTTAATGATTTTGAAACGAGACAATTATGTAACGATTATCGTTGTAACGACATTTAATGTATATATATCATATTAAGAGATATTCATACATCATAATATCATGATAATATAATAAATTAAAATCTCATTTGATATTATAAACATTGGGTTAACAACATTTAACAAGATCGTTAACCTAAAGGTTTCAAAACAACACTTACATGTAACGACTAACGATGACTTAACGACTCAGTTAAAATGTATATACATGTAGTGTTTTAATATGTATTCATACACTTTTGAAAGAATTCAACACTTATCAAAATACTTCTACTTAGCAAAAATGCTTACAATTACATCCTCGTTCAGTTTCATCAACAATTCTACTCGTATGCACCCGTATTCGTACTCGTACAATACACAGCTTTTAGATGTTTGTACTATTGGTATATACACTCCAATGATCAGCTCTTAGCAGCCCATGTTCGTCACCTAACACATGTGGGAACCATCATTTGGCAACTAGCATGAAATATCTCATAAAATTACAAAAATATGAGTAATCATTCATGACTTATTTACATGAAAACAAAATTACATATCCTTTATATCTAATCCATACACCAACGACCAAAAAACACCTACAAACACTTTCATTCTTCAATTTTCTTCATATAATTGATCTCTCTCAAGTTCTATCTTCAAGTTCTAAGTGTTCTTCATAAATTCTACAAGTTCTTGTTTCATAAAATCAAGAATACTTCCAAGCTTGCTAGATTACTTCCAATCTTGTAGAGTGATCATCCAACCTCAAGAAATCTTTCTTATTTACAGTAATATATCTTTCTAATACAAGGTAATACTCATATTCAAACTTTGATTCAATTTCTATAACTATAACAATCTTATTTCGAGTGGAAATCTTACTTGAACTTGTTTTCGTGTCACGATTCTGCTTCAAGAACTTCGAGCCATCCAAGGATCCGTTGAAGCTAGATCCATTTTTCTCTTTTCCAATAGGGTTATCCAAGGAACTTAAGGTATTAATGATGTTCATAACATCATTCGATTCATACATATAAAGCTATCATATTGGAAGTGGTAAACTAGTAATCACTAGAACATAGTTTAGTTAATTCTAAACTTGTTCGCAAATAAAGTTAATCCTTCTAACTACACTTTTAAAATCAACTATAAATATGATCTATATCTATATGATATGCTAACTTACTGATCTAAAACCCGGAAACACGATAAACACCATAAAACCGAATTTACGCCGTCGTAGTTACAACCGGGGGCTGTTTTGGTTTGGATAATTAAAAACTATGAAAAACTTTGATTTAAAAGCTATACTTCTGGGAAAATGATTTTTCTTATGAACATGAAACCATATCCAAAAATCATGGTTAAACTCAAAGTGAAAGTATGTTTTCCAAAATGGTCATCAAGATGTCATTTTTTCGACGGAAATGACTACCTCTTTAGTAATTGACATGTAACTTAATTTTCCGACTATAAACCTATACTTTTCTGTTTAGATTCTTAAATTAGAGTTCAATATGAAACCATAGCAATTTTATTCACTCAAAACAGATTTAAAATGAAGAAGTTATGGGTAAAACAAGATTGGATAATTTTTCTCATTTTAGCTACGTGAAAATTGGTAACAAATCTATTCCAATCATAACTTAATCAACTTGTGTTGTATATTATGTAATCTTGAGATACCATAGACACGTATACAATGTTTCGACCTATCATGTCGACACATCTATATATATTTCGGAACAACCATAGACACTCTATATGTGAATGTTGTAGTTAGCTATACAGGGTTGAGGTTGATTCCAAAATATATATCGTTTGAGTTGTGATCAATACTGAGATATGTATACACTGGGTCGTGGATTGATTCAAGATAATATATATCGATTTATTTCTGTACATCTAACTGTGGACAACTAGTTGTAGGTTACTAATGAGGACAGCTGACTTAATAAACTTAAAACATCAAAATGTATTAAAAGTGTTGTAAATATATTTTGAACATACTTTGATATATATGTACATATTTGTTATAGGTTCGTGAATCGACCAGTGGCCAAGTCTTACTTCCCGACGAAGTAAAAAATCTGTGAAAGTGAGTTATAGTCCCACTTTTAAAATCTAATATTTTTGGGATGAGAATACACGCAGGTTTTATAAATTATTTAAAAATAGACACAAGTACGTGAAACTACATTTTATGGTTGAATTATCAAAATCGAATATGACCCTTTTTATTAAGTCTGGTAATCTAAGAATTAGGGAACAGACACCCTAATTGACGCGAATCCTAAAGATAGATCTATTGGGCCTAACAAACCCATCCAAAGTACCAGATGCTTTAGTACTTTGAAATTTATATCATATCCGAAGGGTGTCCCGGAATGATGGGGATATTCTTATATATGCGTCTTGTTAATGTCGGTTACCAGGTGTTTACCATATGAATGATTTTTTATCTCTATGTATGGGATGTATATTGAAATATGAAATCTTGTGGTCTATTATTATGATTTGATAATATATAGGTTAAACCTATAACTCACCAACATTTTTGTTGACGTTTTAAGCATGTTTATTCTCAGGCGATTATTAAGAGCTTCCGTTGTCGCATACTTAAATAAGGACGAGATTTGGAGTCCATGCTTGTATGATATTGTCTAAAAACTGCATTCAAGAAACTTATTTCGTTGTAACATATTTGTATTGTAAACCATTATGTAATGGTCGTGTGTAAACAGGATATTATAGATTATCATTATTTGATAATCTACGTAAAGCTTTTTAAACCTTTATTGATGAAATAAAGGTTATGGTTTGTTTTAAAATGAATGCAGTCTTTGAAAAACGTCTCATATAGAGGTCAAAACCTCGCAACGAAATCAATTAATATGGAACGTTTTTAATCAATAAGAACGGGACATTTCAGTTCCTCGATCTTTAACAACCGGTACTACTTTATACGTTTGACCTTACGGTTCGTAATTTCAATAGGTTCCTCTACGAAATGAAGTCTACTATCAACTTGTATCTTTTCCAAAGGAATTACAAAACTTTCGTCTGATAAACATTTCTTTAAATTGGAAACATGAAAAGTATCGTGAATCTCACTAAGTTCTTGCGGCAACCTCAATCTATACGCTACTGGTCCAATTCTTTCGGTAATCTCAAACGGTCCAATATACCTCGGACTTAACTTTCCTCTCTTGCCAAAATGCACTACACCCTTCCAGGGTGATACTTTGAGCATAACCTTGTCTCCAACCTGAAATTCCAAATCTTTCCTTCTAATATCGGCATAACTCTTTTGACGAACTCGTGCTATTTTGATTCTCTCTCGTATTTGCGCGATCTTCTCAGTCATTTCGTGTACCATCTCAGGACCAGTTAACTGACTATCTCCTAACTCAGTCCAACATATAGGTGATCTGCACTTTCTGCCATATAGTGCTTCAAAAGGTGCTGCCTTTATACTTGCGTGATAACTATTGTTGTAAGAAAACTCTACTAATGGTAGATGCCTATCCCATCCAATTCCAAAGTCAATAACACACGCTCTTAACATGTCTTCGAGTGTCTGAATGGTTCTCTCACTTTGACCATTAGTCTGTGGATGGTATGCTGTACTCATGTCTAAACGGGTTCCCATGACATCTTGCAAAGCTTGCCAGAATCTAGATGTAAATATACTATCTCATAGCGGCACTCTATGTTGAGAAACTACTTCCTTTATGTAAATTTGTGCCAACCTCTCCATCTTATCCGTTTCCTTAATCAGTAGAAAATGAGCGGACTTCGTAAGACGATCAACGATAACCCAAATCGTATCATAATCTCCTACAATTTTAGGCAACTTAGTGATAATATCCATTGTAATCTTCTCCCACTTCCATTATGGAATCTCTGGCTGTGTCAACAATCCTGACGGTTCCTGATGCTCTGCCTTAACTTTAGCACAAGTCACACACTTACCAACATAAGTAGCGATATCAGCCTTCATATTAGGCCACCAATACAGTTCCTTAAGATCTTGGTACATCTTGTCGGATCCAGGGTGAATAGAATACCTTGCCTTGTGTGCCTCTTCTAGCACTAGTTCCCTTAATCTGCCAAACTTCTGTACCCAAATTCTGTCGATAAAATATCGGGTTCCATTATCTCGAGTAATGAACTTCTTATCGATTCCTCGAAGCAATTCAGTAACAACATTCTCTTCTTTCAATGCCTCTAGCTGTGTGTCACGTACCTGAGAAGTAAGGTTCCTTCGAATAGTCAAGTTCAATGCTCTAACTCGAATAGGCTTAACTCTCTCCTTCCTACTCAAAGCATCTGCCACTGCATAAGCCTTACCAGGATGGTAGCTAATGTCGCAGTCATACTCGTTCAATAGTTCGATCCAACGTCTCTGTCTCATATTAAGTTGTTTCTGATCAAAAATATGTTTTAAACTCTTGTGATATGTGAATACAGTAAACTTAGTACCATACAGATAGTGTCTCCACATCTTCAGTGCAAAGACTACAACACCAAGTTCTAAATCGTGAGTCATATAGTTCTGTTCATGTATCTTTAACTATCATGATCCATATGCAATCACTTTCGTACGTTGCATTAACACGCAACCAAAACCTTGCCGTGAGCGTCGCAGTAAACTACGAAATCCTCGGTTCCTTCGGGTAAGGACAAAATCGGTGCAGTCGTTAACTTCTCTTTTAACAACTGGAATGCAGCTTCATGCAACTCTGTCCATTCATACTTCTTACCCTTGTGAGTCAATGCTATTAACGGTCGGGCAATAGTAGAAAATCCCTCAATGAATCTTTTATAATAACCGGCGAGACCTAAGAATTGTCGTATATGCGTTGGCGACTTAGGAGTCTCCCATTTCTTAACCGTCTCTATCTTCGCAGGATCAACTTGGATACCATTGACACCTACGATATGACCCAAAAATTGCACTTCTTGCAGCCAAAAGTCACATTTTGAAAATGTCGCGTACAACTGCTCCTTCCTGAGCATCTCTAGTAACAAATGAAGATGTTTCTCATGTTCCTTCTCACTCTTAGAGTATACCAGAATATCATCGATGAACACAATAACAAACTTGTCTAGATATGGCTTACACACACGGTTCATGAGATCCATGAACACAGCCGGTGCGTTCGTCAATCCAAAAGTATTACAGTAAATTCATGATGACTATAGCATGTCCTAAACGCTGTCTTCGGTATATCTGTCTCCTTCACTCTCATCTGATGATAACCTGATCTCAGATCGATCTTAGAGTAACACGCAGATCCTTGCAATTGATCAAACAAATCATCAATCCTCGGCAACGGATATCTATTCTTGATAGTTAACTTATTCAACTGCCTGTAATCAATACAGAATCTCATAGATCCATCCTTCTTCTTCACAAACAGTACTGGAGCTCTATCTCTGAAGTCTTTAGCTATGTAGCCTGCCTTCTTGCACCGGTCACACATTAGAAAATTGCGACCCTGATGCTCTTCACCATGGGGAGCACTTCAACGTAGAATAGCATAACATGCTAGTTCCAATAATAAACAAGGCTATAAACAAATATACTAGCAACGAGTAGTGATGCATAGTAAGTACTATTAAATCATAGTGATTCTAGTAAGACTAGTGGTAAGTAGTAGCGATACATAGCGTTTAGTAGTAGCAATAGTAAGGACAATGTACACTAGTAGCATTATCACTATTTAACAATAGTAGCAGTAACCACTAAACATGATCAATCATTAGTAAATCCAACACTTTATGTAACAAACTTTCTTGTTCAAAAATCATGCATAACCAACGATAGTAACATATCTCTCATGTCATAAGTCAAACCACATAAGTAAAACCACATCTAGTAATGTATGTGCGAATATCAAATAATAAACAATAATATTCAAATAGTATTCAATAGCGTGTAACAAGTCTAAACAAGCGATCTCTATTTGCGTTTTTGAAGCTCCTTCAAAAAATACTCGACCATCTTCTCCAAGTTTTTGACTCGTAACGTGAGGTCATTAGGGTTGTTGTCATTAGCAGTAACTGTGGAGGTACTAGGTTTAGAAGTTGATGTAGAAGCGTCATAGGGATGAAAACGGCGACACATCTCAAGTGACTGGTTATCATAGCAAAAATTCTTGTAAAGTGGGTTCCTAGCTCGAGCAGGTCCTTTCGGTATCCTACGGTGGCCTCTCGGTCCGTAGGGGTTAACATAGTCGGGATTAACAAAAGATGACTGGGGCGAATCAGGTAAGTCAGGTTCGGATTAGGTTTCGGGTTCGGGGTCCTCCTCGAGATCCTCCTCCGGTTCTTCCTCTTCAGACTGCCTTCCGGGTTCAGATTCGGTATCATCCGCATACTCGAGTATCGTATTCCCTTATGCTTGCACGGTTTCCTCGAATTCCGTGTCGGAGTCGGTAAGAATGATAGGATTGGTAGAAGTCATCTAGCACTCAAAGAAAACACAAAGATAGTTCATCTAGTAATCATGTCATTATAGAAATCAAGTAAAATAATAGATAACGTAACTAGGGTTCATGTAACTTAACAAGTGTAAGGTTACAATATAGACTCAATAGATGTCCTAACGTTGACTCTCTATTGCAGCCTAGTCCTAGGTAACCGATCTTCTCTGATACCAAATGTAATACCCCATCAGAATCCACTAACAGAATATTAACTCCTGGTCCCACAGTTTAGCGGTCACGCCCTCTATAGACGTTTCCGAAAAGTATTCGCATTAATTATCAAATCAAGTCATTTATTAAAGAAAATGTAACTGGAAAATGTTTGACATAAATGACTAATGTATATGAACCCAAAACATCTCGAAATAAAGTAGTTTAAATGCGAATATTTGTTCTTGAAATAAAATGATAAATATGCTGGACGTCGTCCAGTTCTAGCAGCAAACAGCATAATAACTTCAGTTAAGCGGAAGCACTACCTCTAAGTACCTGAGATGAAACATGCAATACGTCAACGAAAAATGTTGAGTGAAAGTACATGTTTAATAAATCATTTCGTAAGTTAGGACACAAGATTTTTCTTGGAAAACATCATAGGAAAAGTATACATTATCATGAGCACTTGATTATAAAGCTTTAACCTTTGCGTAGGCCGAGCCAACGTCTTTAGTTTACCCTATCATGGCGCTACACCGATCAAGTGTACGAGTAACAACAAAATAAGCACCAGTTATGTTGAGGTGAGGCTTGTCAAACCTAACGGTACCGTCCCTATAAGTCGAGCTTATAAAATAACTAATATAATTAAGCTAAGGGATTTTTGATCTGAACTCATATGTATATTCTTGGTAAGTTACTCGTGCCTAATATGTAAAATAGTTGTAAAAATAGTTTAAGAAATAGTTTCAAAAGCAGCATGTATCTCATCCCAAAAATGTTGCTGAAAAATGGACTGTAGACTCACCTTAGCAAAAGCACTTGTAATTTCTTAGCAAAACGTACGGTTGTCGAACAATCTCGACTGAACAACGCAACCTAAATAAGTAAATCATCTTAAGTATACACTTATAGGTCATACAATGTCAACCCATTGTGTACGCATAGTCCTAGTGCTCAGACTGACTCAACGAACAAGTAAAAGTCAACTAATCCAAGCAAGTCAACCAAAGTCAATCCTAAAGTCAACTCAGTCAAAGTAGTCAACTAAAGTCAAACATCTCAGTAGGTCATGCAAACGTGGTCAACAAGTCAAACCTAGGTCAAGTATCACTTTACAAGTCATAATTATGCAAATTGCACTTTTGCACCTTAAAGCATGCCTTTGTAATTCGTACATCGTAGAAAGATTCATCTATAGCTCATAGCACATAACTAATTAAATTATGAACAGCTTCAGATCATAACTAAACTTAAAATTGATTCCAAAAAGTCCAGCCAAAGCCTCATACGATAAATAAAAGTCCAATATCAGAAAGGGTCAATTCACAGTTTGTTACAGCAATTTCTGCCCGCGCGTCAGTTTTTAAATATTTTTCAAAATATTTAGAAAATAGATTTTGGCGAACGGACAATTGGAGTTATCTCAAAACTTATTAAAATTTTAGTGATAAAATAATCAGAAACATTTATTTAGCCAATTTGTACAGTTTTTCAAACCTTTACAGACTCATCAGTTTTTATTCATCAACTGGACACATCACTTAGACGAGCATATATCTCATGGCAAATCATGTTCTCGCAAGTTCTCATACAAATGAAACATTTCAAGGAACACTTAAAATAACATATTACAGAATATCAAAGTCTAAAACAATTCTTAGTTCACTCTATCAATTTTTATGTAACTTTAAAAACTGATTCAGCTCACTTTAAAAACCAAATATTCGTTTTGACATAACGGGAGCATTACATAACCTTTAGACGCAAATATTAAGTCCAAATTGCATAAATTTTCATAAAGAATACAATAGTACACTTTTTCTAAACTAAAACACAAAGCATGCAACTCAAAAAATTCGGATTACGAACAAAACCTAGTCAAATCTTCGATTAAGCATATCTTAAGCATACGATAACGAAAACATGTGAAATCAAAGTCCAAACTTATTAATTTTTCGAGATATATCCATATAGATACAATACAAGATCAGTAAACAAACTCATATAATCAGATTCACAACAATGAAATTCGGTTTTCAAACAATTTATACGAATCGAGCAATTTAACGACAAAAGACAACTCCAATCGCATTTAATTGAGAAATAGAATTGATTACACTATGAAATTGAATAAAAACTGATCTAGAAAAGTTTAAGGTTATTAATTATACCTTAAAAACACAAATTGCAAGTCTGTACGCGTAGAGGATGAAGAAAGCAACAACTTTGATGCACGAGACTTGCCCTAATTTTGAGTTTTGATGGTGGCTATGGTGATGATGATGATCAACGTGAAAAAGAGAGAGAGGGAGAAGAAAATCTGCGTGATTTTGTGTGTATTTTGGTTTAGGGATTATCTAGTTGTAGTATATAATAATTCCTTAATTAGATTAGGGCCAAAACACTAGTAACAAGTAACCATGGGCTAAAAACAAGACCAATATGATGAGGTGGGGTGGAATTTCGGCCATAAGGGTCCAAAAAAATTCTATGGGCTCACATATGTTGCTAGACAAGTTTCCTAAGTGTACCCATTAAGTGTTGTTAGCCGAAAACGCAAACCGGATCGATAAACGTTAATTTCTCGCGTTTTTAACATATATAAATTCTAATAAATTGAAAGTATGTTTAAAACATAATAATTACATAAAATAATTATTAAAAGTGAAATACCATTCGTTTCGTTATTTTCTTGTATGCGCGTGGTCCGTTTCGAGTGCCGTTAACCATACCGGGTCTCCGGAACATTAACTAGTCATTGAAACGAATTCACCGGGTTTAATTTACTAAATAAATAAAAAATTAAATAAGTTTTTCATAAAGTCAATAATTATTAGAAATAATTATTTTATCGTTTTTCTGAGTTCCGTAAACTGAAAAGCTTTCTAGGCGATTAACTTAATCGTGTCATTTTCTAGATATTTCATCATCCGAAATAAGTTCATAAATTAATATAACATATTAATTCAAATAATCCTCTAGGATCAATTATGCATTTAATTTCCTTAAATACACAAAGTCAAAGTAAACATCGTTAAATACTTAACGGACAAGTAACGATAGTAAATGAAAAAAGTTGGGTTGTTACAAGTTACCTGTTGTTTTGTCGTTGATATTGCCTATTTTGTACATGTTTTTATATATGATTTTTAAACAATATCATTATTATTTCATGTATATTGGAGTCAATTATATGAACTTTTGATACCTAATGATTGTAATTGACTTCAGGTGATTTTGATCAAGAATGAAGATATGGTCGGGAGGAAGTCGGGAGTGAAGAAAGAAGAATCCGATCTGCTGAAAAAGAGCAGGAAGCGCCACTTGCATTTCAAAGCATCGGTTCCTAAATTGAAGCTGGAGACTAAGTGGCAGATACATGCGCCACTTGGACAAGAAAGCGCCAGTTAGAATTCTAGACAGAACTTGAGAAGATCAGATACAAGCGTCGCTTGGCCAATGTAGCACCGCTTGGATTGTTAGCTAATGATTGAAGATGATGAACAAGGTGCCGCTTAGAGTAACAAAGTGCCACTTGCAAAGATAAAGCGCCATGAATGATCCGTTTACCAATAGGGTTTGAGTGAAATTCCACCGCAGAAGTGCCGCTTGGGCTACTGAAGCGACACTTGCTCCTATCGGTTTTGGAAAACTATAAATACGGGTCTTAGTGTTTTGAGGCCATATGCACTTTTTGAGCAAGAATTCATCCAAGGGCTGATCATATACGATTTCCAAGGGTTTTCAAGGCAATTTGGAGCATTCTAACACCTTGCAATCATCAAGAGAAGGCATAATATCGGTTGATTTCACAAACACTTTATTTTTAAGTTTAATTCTTGTTTATTCCATTATGAATTCTACTTTAAATATTTGTTTAGTTATTTTTATCATGTTTATTGGCTATGTTTATTATGTTTACTTAGACCAAATATTTATTATGTTGGGATTATTTTAACTTAGTAATTATGGATTTGATTGCATGGTAGATTATTGTTTAGCAAAAGATCAACTCTTGCATGGTATTATTTAATTGTGATATTTGATTATTGATTTTATCTGATTGAATTGACAACTCATAGGATTTGATTGAGAGTTTATAACAAAGTGACAATAGGGTTATGCATGCTATCTGACAATTAGCTGACACTGATTGATTAGAGAAACCATCAGCTGTGAGTTGTTGCGATGACCTATTTGCGCAATTATTCTAGAATAGTAATCCAGTTGATGAGTATTTGAAAGTGTAATGATGTTCTTTTAAATGATTTAGTATAAGAATGAGGGATACTTTTGCGTGCTAAATTGTGTAGTTGCGTCTTAAATACATTATTAGATTACGAAACACGATTATCTTGGTGATATCGGTCACATTTTGGTACTTTTGGATGCGATTTAGCTCACTACAAGAAAATTGTCATCCTAGGACCCTTCGTCTAGGACCCCGCTAAAAAAGAGTCCTAAGTAACCAAAAAATAGGACGGGGCAATTTTTGGGGTCCCATATGATTCAGGCAAAAGAAGTAGTGTCCTAAAACGCGATAAACTTATAAAGTAGAGTCCTAAAAAGATATAGAATTGGGCACATGATTTTTGGGTCCCTTTATGCCTTATGCTTATAAATTCGTGTCCTAAAAAACTATTTAATATGACACATAATTTGTTGGGGTCCTATTATTCTATATTTTTATAGGACACTTAGAAGGTGAGTCGCATGGTGTCATAAAATCTATATGATAGGACACATAATTTTTTGATCCTATTATCATAGGTGTTCATAGGACACTTGATATGTTCATTTCATACACATGATTTTTGGGTCCTATCATCATAGTTGTTCATAGGACACTTGATATGTTTCATAGAACACTTTATTTGTGAGTCTTATTATACTACAATGTGTTGGGTCACTTTTATAATAAGGTCTCAAGAATAGGACGTGTAGTGACCCAAACTTTTCCATGATTATATATGAGATTCATATTTACATGATTAAATGTTTCCAACATGTTAAGCAATCAAACTTGTTAAGACTTGAATAATTAAAATGGATTTTATGCAAACGTTTGACCACCCAATTTATCCGATGATTCACGAACGTTATAACTTGTAAATGAAATGATACATACATACATACATACATACATACATACATACATATATATATATATATATATGTATATATATATATGTATATATATATATATGTATATATATATATGTATATATATATATGTATATATATACATATACATATATACATATATACTATATACGAAAAATGAGACTACTAACTTATAGATTTTGAAACAATATATATACGTAATGATTATCATTGTTATAACGTCTTAATATTTATATATCGTATTAAGTTATATTAACACACTATGTTATCATGATAAAAATAACAATATAACATCTCATTAGTTATAATAACAATGGATTAATTAAACGAGATCATTAACTTAAAGGTTTCGAAACAACACGTACATGTAACGACTAACGCGTTGATTTAACGACTTAATTAAAATATATATATATATATATATATATATATATATATATATATATATATATATATATATATATATATATATATATATATATATATATATATATATATATATATATATATATATATATATATGTAGTGTATTTATATGTATTAATACACATTTGAAGGACTTCAAGACATATATCAAAACACTCATACTTAACAAACATGGTTACAATTACATTCCCATTCATTTTCATCAATAATTCTACTCGTATTCATTCAGTATTCGTACTCGTATTATACTTAGCTTCTAGATGTATATAGTATTGGTATATACACTTCAATGATCAGCTTTTAGTAGCCTTAATGAGTCATCAAGACATGTGGGAACCATCATTTGGCAACTAGCATAAAATATCTAACAAAACAATAAACTAATGGAGCCTATATTGACTCCCTCCATTCACGTCCACAGGCACACACACAAACACATTTCCATTTTAACTTTCATGCATCAAATTGATCTCTCTCTTGTTCTCTCATTATGTTCTAAGTGTTATTCATCATTTTCATCAAAATATACATCAATCTAGCTCATAAATCCATACAAAAATCAACATACAAAACAACTACTCAAGAACACTTCAAGAACACTTTCAAGTTTACTAGATTACTTCCAAGCTTTCTAATCCATTTCAAGTAATCATCTAAGATCAAGAAACCTTTGTTATTTACAGTAGGCTATCTTTCTAATTGAAGGTAATATTCATATTCAATCTTTGATTCGATTTCTATAACAATAACTATCTTAAATCAAGTAGTAATCTTATTTGAATTTGTTTTCGTGTCATGATTCTACTTCAAGAACTTCCAAGCCATCAAAAGAACCTTTGAAGCTCAAGTTTATTTCTCATCATTTCCAGTAGATTTATCTAATATACTTGAGATAGTAAAGATGTTCATAACATCATTCAATTCATATATATATAACTATCTTATTCGAAGAATATAACTTGTAATCACTAGAACATAGTTTAGTTGATTCTAAACTTGTTCGTAAACAAAGTTAATCCTTCTAACTTGACTTTTAAAAATAACTTAATACATGTTTTATATCTATATGATATGCTAACTTAATGATTTAAAACTTGGAAATACGAAGAACACAAAACCGGACATACGCCGTCGTAGTAAAACCGCGGGCTGTTTTGGGTTGGATAATTAAAAACTATGATAATATTTGATTTAAAATTTTTTCTTCTGGAAAAATGATATTTCATATGAATATGTTACTATATCCAAAAATCATGGTTAAACTCAAAGTAGAAGTATGTTTTTCAAAATGGTCATCAAGATGTCGTTCTTTCGACTGAAATGACTACCTCTTTCAAAAACGACTTGTAACCTGTAAATCCGACTATAAACCACCAATTTTTCAGTTTATTTTTACAAATTTCTATTCGTTACGAAACCATAGCAATTTGATTCACTCAAAACCGATTTATAACGAAGAAGTTATGAGCAAAACAATATTGGTTAAAAAAGGTTAAAATGAATACGAAAGTAGTTTGTTAAACTCTATACTAACCATATCTTAACTAACTTTCTTGTATTATACATGTATTCTAACTTGTCATGGTTACACAATATGTCGGATAAATCAAAAGATAACACATACACAATACGTGTAACTACAATAGCGGTATTGTGGGTCATGATTGAGTCTTATACAACATGTGTATATTATGTACTACTAATTATGGACTACTAACGTTGGACTGCTAACTTAACAACTTAAATCATTAAAACATAAATAAAATATGATGCGAATGTATTTCTATCATACCTTGATATATTTGTATATTTGTTATAGGTTCGTGAATCGACCCGTGGCTAAGTCTGATTTTCAATGAATTGAAAATCTGTGAAAGTGAGTAATAGTCCCATTTTTACTATCAAATATTTTTGGGGATGAGAATACATGCAGCTTTGTAAATGTTTTACAAAATAGACACAAGTACTTAAAATTACATTCTATGATTGGATTACTATACTGAATATCGCCCCATTTAGCTTCGTAACCTAAGAATTAGGGAACAGACACCCTAATTGACGCGAATCCTAAAGATAGATCTATCGGGCCCAACAAGCCCCATCCGAGTTACGGATGCTTAAGTACTTCGAGTTATTATACAGATGAGAGGATTCTGTTTGGGGATATTCTATATGCATCTTGTTAAGGTCGGTTACCAGGTGCTCATCATATGAATGGTTTTTATGTAGATTGCATGTTATTGAAAAATTAAATCATGTGGTCTATTATTACAAATTGATATATATAGATTAAACCTATAACTCACCAACATTTTTGTTGAAATTTTAAGCATGTTTATTCTCAGGTAAGTATTAATAGCTTCTGCTATTCCATGCTAATTAAAGACAAGAATTGGAGTCAGCATGCTTGTATGATATTGTTTAAAAACTGCATTCGGAAAATAAATTGTTGTAAAATATTATTGTAAACCATTATGTAATGGTCATGTGTAAAAGTTGTATTTTAGATTATCATTACTTGATAATCTACGTTATGTCTATTAAACCTTTATTGGTAGAATAAAGGTTATGGTTTGTTTTAAGAACGAATGCAGTCTTTGAAAAACGTCACATATAGAGGTCAAAACCTCGCAATGAAACCAATTAATATGAAACATTTATAATCGATATGAACGGGGCATTTCAGGACGCTTAGGTATTTGAGGTCCTAATTATCATATGACTATATAGGACCCTTAAATTTGTGGTTGCATAAAAATGTACTTAATAGGACATTATCTTGTTGGTGTCTCATAATGATCAACCAACAAGATAATAAGGTCACAAAAATAGGACGCTTGGGTATTTGAGGTCCTAATTATCATATGACTATTAGGACTCTAAAATTTGTGGTTGCATAAAAATGTACTTAATAGGACATTATCTTGTTGGTGTCTCATAATGATCAACCAAGAAGATAATAAGGTCACAATAATATGACGCTTGGTATTTGACGTCCTAATTATCATATGACTATTAGGACCCTTAAATTTGTAGTTGCATAAAAATGTACTTAATAGGACATTATCTTGGTGTCTCATAATGATCAACCAACAAGATAATAAGGTCACAAAATAGGACGCTTGGGTATTTTAGGTCTTAATTATCATATGATTATTAGGACCCTTAAATTTGTGGTTGCATAAAAATGTACTTAATAGGACATTATCTTGTTGGTGTCTCATAATGATCAACCAACAAGATAATAAGGTCACAAAAATAGGACGCTTGGGTATTTGAGGTCCTAATTATCATATGACTATATAGGAGATAATAGGACCTTTACTAAAGTTGTATTATTTCACTTTTGGTACAAATATTATTCAAGTATTATATAAGTGAACTTCCATTGATTATTCAAGAGAATTGATAGCGTATTGGCTTGTGTGTGATCTTTTCAACTGATTGACCTGGGTTCAAATCTGTCTTATGTCCTTTTTAATTCAAAAATTAAAAATGTATAACAGATCGGACTTATTACATTTCATTTGTTTGGCCCAATCATGCTGAATCCTTATTATCTTTTATTTGTTTGGCCCAATCATGATGAAGATGATATGCAAGGATTGGCCCAATCCTTTTTCATTACCACTAAAGAAGCAACTACATCTCCTGTTTCAAGTTCAACCAAGGTATCAAAAACTAAACAAACACGTTATACATATTCTTATAACATTCCTTTTAGAAAAAATTAAACAAATACCTTGGTTGCTTGATGGTTAACTCTTAGAACCTTAAAGTAAGGCTACAACAAGTACACAAACAAGTTAGTACAAAACTAAAAGGATGATATAGTTGCACATTACTGATGTACACTACATGGTTAAGTAACATTCAACACATAATACCTGAGTTAACAAACTGACAATCCCAAAAGAATATACATAATATCAATCTCCACATAATATCCAACTAGCCAAATACCATCAAATAAAAGTTTGTAGATTTTTTCCAGAAGGAGATTATTGTTAGCGACTTGGTCATTCCTTATATCATTCTCTTCACCGGAGACAAAATAAACTTCTCTTCATTTCTATCAAAAGTGAGAACTGCTTCATCCCCTGCTTTAAGATCATTGACACGATTAAAAGGTAACCAACCACCAGATACATATATATTTGGTTGTGGCTTACTCAAATCAGTTTTCAAACCCTATAAACTTTCTGTCTTCATTTATTACACGAAACTCTGCTTCAGCTTGCATTACTGCTAAACAAGCTAATTCTTTAGGTAAACGCTATACAAATATACATATGATCATTAATGAAAATGTTTTATACATGAATTAGAGTAAATACTACATGAGTTTCCATTAAAAACAAAAATTAATGACGCTTACCAACACATTTGCGTTCTCAATTTTCATATGAACACTAACTTTTGAATTCTCAACACCATTTGTTGAATCCTCAACCATTGCTTCATTAAATAGATCATCACTCTCACTTGATGAATCATCACTCTCACTTGATGAACCATCACTCTCACTTGATGAATCGGATGATGTATGAATAACAATGACTTCAATTAATGAATAAGGTTTGAGACTTGAATGATCTCCATGTTGATGATTTTTAGAATTTAGCAAGTACATGTATTCATTTTCAACTCCACAGTCTGAGTAAACCATCAACTGTATAGTATCTTCATCGATCACCGATAATCAAAGCACATCAGACATACCAACTCTAAGATCTTCCAATATTTTTGAAAAACCTTCTGTTAGCAATAATTTTTTTCCATCACAAAACATCTCCACATCATATTTATAACTTCCAATGTTCTTGATTTTTATATGAACTTTCTTCTGACAAGGTATAAACGCATTCCCTATCCATTTTCTTGGCATAACCTATTAACAAACACGAATGTTTTAATATAATGTACCTTACATTAAAATGGATAGCCAATAGACAAAATAAAGTAGAACATAATTTTTAATATTATTAAAAACAAGTACAATACGAGTCCATATTCATTTGGATCCAACCCCATCGTTATAAAGGAACGAGATGCCTTGATGGTAGAAAATGTTCACAACAATCATCTTTTTCTATGAAATGTCTCACTTTGTAGGCTTGGTCCTCCACATATACAAATGGTAGAATGTCATTAAGTGCGAAATTCAAATAATGTTTGCAATCTTCCCATCCATTACTTAAGAACAGATTTTGAGAATCCCAGCGAAGCTTAATGATCGTATAATATGTTGGTGCCAATTTTAGCCTGATTGAATCGACATTACCTGGATTGTCAAAATCTCTTCTCATAAAATCCTTTGGGAGTGGCTGAAACACAAACGAATGATCACTAACTAGAAGAAAAAAAATTAGTTGAAAATTATGCTATTAATGTTTGATAACAAAATGTAAAATTAATTAATCACATGCTTAATTATATACCATTTCTTTTCTATCTGGATTATTAACCATCCTTAAAAACGAAGGTAGGTGGCCAGTGAAATCCATTGTAGCAGCTACCTGTTCATTGTCACTAATACATATTAGTATATACCAAATATGGTTTACAAACAACCAATACTATACTATACGACCTAATGTTACTATAAATACTAACATACATGTTATAAACAAAACCTATCCAACTACAAAATATCATTCAAACACCTCCAATCAAGTCACATTAATCACAAATATGACTAATCCTTGAAGGTATAAGAATCATTAAACCATGTTATCCTTCTATTAACTTACATGCACCCTACCAACATTTCAATATTTTTCTTGTCCCGTTATATTTAACTTACCAGGAAATAATTCCTAGTCAACTACTTTTATTATATGTATACGAAGAAGCCCTAAACGAACATAACTAATAAATGTTGATTATTGTTAATGAAAATCAATTGAGAAAGTAAATTTACCTGTAAATTACAAATATTTGTAAAACCTTCTTATCAAACTTGATGAACTGTTCTGAGTTTGAAGCGTATCTAAAGAAAGATCTTTTTTCAGACAATAAGTTCTTGTTATTCGTGTATATAAATCTTTTACTTTTCCAACAGTTCACATAAAACCCACAGGTAAATTACCCTACCCGATTATTTATTTAATGAAGTGGGCCTAAATTTCCCAAAAAAATCCAACTTGGGCCTGGATACCCGTTTACTTCATTTTTATAAAAGTTAGGTGGAAAAAAATTAAGGTTTTGTCTCTATGATTTCCTCAAACACTTGGACGGTTCTTTTCTTCACTAACGACCTGTGTTAGATACTACGTATTTTTCAGTAAGTAAATCCTACTTTTACTCTGTTTGCTCATATATTGTCATCTCCTGTTCTCCGTATTCTTGGTGTTAACTAACAGTATGTTTATTTATTGTTTAGATTGTTAAATTGATTAGGCTTTCAAACTTATGTTTATTTTTTATTTATTGTTTTTCAAATTAATGTTTTCAATAGATATCCATGCATGCCCGATTAGATCCTTTGTAAATTTGTTGTAAGTTATCTTCCTTTAAATGACCAAATTTAAGTGTTGATCCATAATATTATACACAAATAATATAATGCAACTTATTCAAATTTTACTCTGTTATATAAATATGTGGATCACACTATTATAAGAAATTGTTGTCATTTTAATATATTTTTTGAACTTCATTGTTTCATATTTTTGAAAAAAATTTGTTCCTATTCTGTCTAAAATGTGTTAAATTATGTTTTTTACAAATTATATTGACATGAGTGAAATGTCCCGTTCTTATTGATTAAAAACGTTCCATATTAATTGATTTCGTTGCGAGGTTTTGACCTCTATATGAGACGTTTTTCAAAGACTGCATTCATTTTTAAAACAAACCATAACCTTTATTTCATAAATAAAGGTTTAAAAAGCTTTACGTAGATTATCAAATAATGATAATCTAAAATATCCTGTTTACACACGACCATTACATAATGGTTTACAATACAAATATGTTACATCGAAATCAGTTTCTTGAATGCAGTTTTTACACAATATCATACAAACATGGACTCCAAATCTTGTCCTTATTTTAGTATGCAACAGCGGAAGCTCTTAATATTCACCTGAGAATAAACATGCTTTAAACGTCAACAAAAATGTTGGTGAGTTATAGGTTTAACCTATATATATCAAATCGTAACAATAGACCACAAGATTTCATATTTCAATACACATCCCATACATAGAGATAAAAATCATTCATATGGTGAACACCTGGTAACCGACATTAACAAGATGCATATATAAGAATATCCCCATCATTCCGGGACACCCTTCGTATATGATATAAATTTCGAAGTACTAAAGCATCCGGTACTTTGGATGGGGTTTGTTAAGCCCAATAGATCTATCTTTAGGATTCGCGTCAATTAGGGTGTCTGTTCCCAAATTCTTAGATTACCAGACTTAATAAAAAGGGGCATATTCGATTTCGATAATTCAACCATAGAATGTAGTTTCACGTACTTGTGTCTATTTTGTAAATCATTTATAAAACCTGCATGTATTCTCATCCCAAAAATATTAGATTTTAAAAGTGGGACTATAACTCACTTTCACATATTTTTACTTCGTCGAGAAGTAAGACTTGGCCACTGATTGATTCACGAACCTATAACAATATATACATATATATCAAAGTATGTTCAAAATATATTTACAACACTTTTAATATATTTTGATGTTTTAAGTTTATTAAGTCAGCTGTCCTCGTTAGTAACCTACAACTAGTTGTCCACAGTTAGATGTACAGAAATAAATCGATAAATATTATCTTGAATCAATCCACGACCCAGTGTATACGTATCTCAGTATTGATCACAACTCAAACTATATATATTTTGGAATCAACCTCAACCCTGTATAGCTAACTCCAACATTCACATATAGAGTGTCTATGGTTGTTCCAAAATATATATAGATGTGTCGACATGATAGGTCGAAACATTGTATACGTGTCTATGGTATCTCAAGATTACATAATATACAATACAATTTGATTAAGTTATGGTTGGAATAGATTTGTTACCAATTTTCACGTAGCTAAAATGAGAAAAATTATCCAATCTTGTTTTACCCATAACTTCTTCATTTTAAATCCGTTTTGAGTGAATAAAATTGCTATGGTTTCATATTGAACTCTATTTTATGAATATAAACAGAAAAGTATAGGTTTATAGTCGGAAAAATAAGTTACAAGTCGTTTTTGTAAAGGTAGTCATTTCAGCCGAAAGAACGACGTCTAGATGACCATTTTAGAAAACATACTTCCACTTTGAGTTTAATCATAATTTTTGGATATAGTTTCATGTTCATAATAAAAATCATTTTCTCAGAATAACAACTTTAAAATCAAAGTTTATCATAGTTTTTAATTAACTAACCCAAAACAGCCCGCGGTGTTACTACGACGGCGTAAATCCGGTTTTACGGAGTTTTTCGTGTTTCCAGGTTTTAAATCATTAAGTTAGCATATCATATAGATATAGAACATGTGTTTAGTTGATTTTAAAAGTCAAGTTAGAAGGATTAACTTTTGTTTGCGAACAAGTTTAGAATTAACTAAACTATGTTCTAGTGATTACAAGTTTAAACCTTCGAATAAGATAGCTTTATATGTATGAATCGAATGATGTTATGAACATCATTACTACCTTAAGTTCCTTGGATAAACCTACTGGAAAAGAGAAAAATGGATCTAGCTTCAATGGATCCTTGGATGGCTCGAAGTTCTTGAAGCAGAATCATGACACGAAAACAAGTTCTAGTAAGATCATCACTTGAAATAAGATTGTTATAGTTATAGAAATTGAACCAAAGTTTGAATATGATTATTACCTTGTATTAGAATGATAACCTACTGTAAGAAACAAAGATTTCTTGAGGTTGGATGATCATCTTACAAGATTGGAAGTGAGCTAGCAAACTTGAAAGTATTCTTGATTTTATGAAACTAGAACTTTTGGAATTTATGAAGAACACTTAGAACTTGAAGATAGAACTTGAGAGAGATCAATTAGATGAAGAAAATTGAAGAATGAAAGTGTTTGTAGGTGTTTTTGGTCGTTGGTGTATGGATTAGATATAAAGGATATGTAATTTTGTTTTCATGTAAATAAGTCATGAATGATTACTCATATTTTTGTAATTTTATGAGATATTTCATGCTAGTTGCCAAATGATGGTTCCCACATGTGTTAGGTGACTCACATGGGCTGCTAAGAGCTGATCATTGAAGTGTATATACCAATAGTACATACATCTAAAAGCTGTGTATTGTACGAGTACGAATACGGGTGCATACGAGTAGAATTGTTGATGAAACTGAACGAGGATGTAATTGTAAGAATTTTTGTTAAGTAGAAGTATTTTGATAAGTGTATTGAAGTCTTTCAAAAGTTTATAAATACATATTAAAACACTACATGTATATACATTTTAACTGAGTCGTTAAGTCATCGTTAGTCGTTACATGTAAGTGTTGTTTTGAAACCTTTAGGTTAACGATCTTGTTAAATGTTGTTAACCCAATGTTTATAATATCAAATGAGATTTTAAATTATTATATTATCATGATATTATCATGTATGAATATCTCTTAATATGATATATATACATTAAATGTCTTTACAACGATAATCGTTACATATATGTCTCGTTTAAAAATCATTAAGTTAGTAGTCTTGTTTTTACATATGTAGTTCATTGTTAATATACTTAATGATATGTTTAATTATCATAGTATCATGTTAACTATATATATATCCATATATATGTCATCATATAGTGTTTACAAGTTTTAACGTTCGTGAATCACCGGTCAACTTGGGTGGTCAATTGTCTATATGAAACATATTTCAATTAATCAAGTCTTAACAAGTTTGATTGCTTAACATGTTGGAAACATTTAATCATGTAAATATCAATCTCAATTAATATATATAAACATGGAAAAGTTCGGGTCACTACAGTACCTACCCGTTAAATAAATTTCGTCCCGAAATTTTAAGCTGTTGAAGGTGTTGACGAATCTTCTGGAAATAGATGCGGGTATTTCTTCTTCATCTAATCTTCACGCTCCCAGGTGAACTCGGGTCCTCTACGAGCATTCCATCGAACCTTAACAATTGGTATCTTGTTTTGCTTAAGTCTTTTAACCTCACGATCCATTATTTCAACGGGTTCTTCGATGAATTGGAGTTTTTCGTTGATTTGGATTTCATCTAACGGAATAGTGAGATCTTCTTTAGCAAAACATTTCTTCAAATTCGAGACGTGGAAAGTGTTATGTACAGCCGCGAGTTGTTGAGGTAACTCAAGTCGGTAAGCTACTGGTCCGACACGATCAATAATCTTGAATGGTCCAATATACCTTGGATTTAATTTCCCTCGTTTACCAAATCGAACAACGCCTTTCCAAGGTGCAACTTTAAGCATGACCATCTCTCCAATTTCAAATTCTATATCTTTTCTTTTAATATCAGCGTAGCTCTTTTGTCGACTTTGGGCGGTTTTCAACCGTTGTTGAATTTGGATGATCTTCTCGGTAGTTTCTTGTATAATCTCCGGACCCGTAATCTGTCTATCCCCCACTTCACTCCAACAAATCGGAGACCTGCACTTTCTACCATAAAGTGCTTCAAACGGCGCCATCTCAATGCTTGAATGGTAGCTGTTGTTGTAGGAAAATTCTGCTAATGGTAGATGTCGATCCCAACTGTTTCCGAAATCAATAACACATGCTCGTAGCATGTCTTCAAGCGTTTGTATCGTCCTTTCACTCTGCCCATCAGTTTGTGGATGATAGGCAGTACTCATGTCTAGACGAGTTCCTAATGCTTGCTGTAATGTCTGCCAGAATCTTGAAATAAATCTGCCATCCCTATCAGAGATAATAGAGATTGGTATTCCATGTCTGGAGACGACTTCCTTCAAATACAGTCGTGCTAACTTCTCCATCTTGTCATCTTCTCTTATTGGCAGGAAGTGTGCTGATTTGGTGAGACGATCAACTATTACCCAAATAGTATCAAAACCACTTGCAGTCCTTGGCAATTTAGTGATGAAATCCATGGTAATGTTTTCCCATTTCCATTCCGGGATTTCGGGTTGTTGAAGTAGACCTGATGGTTTCTGATGCTCAGCTTTGACCTTAGAACACGTCAAACATTCTCCTACGTATTTAGCAACATCGGCTTTCATACCCGGCCACCAAAAATGTTTCTTGAGATCCTTGTACATCTTCCCCGTTCCAGGATGTATTGAGTATCTGGTTTTATGAGCTTCTCTAAGTACCATTTCTCTCATATCTCCAAATTTTGGTACCCAAATCCTTTCAGCCCTATACCGGGTTCCGTCTTCCTGAATATTAAGATGCTTCTCCGATCCTTTGGGTATTTCATCCTTTAAATTTCCCTCTTTTAAAACTCCTTGTTGCGCCTCCTTTATTTGAGTAGTAATGTTATTATGAATCATTATATTCATAGATTTTACTCGAATGGGTTCTCTGTCCTTCCTGCTCAAGGCATCGGCTACCACATTTGCCTTCCCCGGGTGGTAACGAATCTCAAAGTCGTAATCATTCAATAATTCAATCCACCTACGCTGCCTCATATTCAGTTGTTTCTGATTAAATATGTGTTGAAGACTTTTGTGGTCGGTATATATAATACTTTTGACCCCATATAAGTAGTGCCTCCAAGTCTTTAATGCAAAAACAACCGCGCCTAATTCCAAATCATGCGTCGTATAATTTTGTTCGTGAATCTTCAATTGTCTAGACGCATAAGCAATCACCTTCGTTCGTTGCATTAATACACAACCGAGACCTTGCTTTGATGCATCACAATAAATCACAAAATCATCATTCCCTTCAGGCAATGACAATATAGGTGCCGTAGTTAGCTTTTTCTTCAATAACTAAAACGCTTTCTCTTGTTCATCATTCCATTCAAATTTCTTCCCTTTATGCGTTAATGCAGTCAAGGGTTTTGCTATTCTGGAAAAGTCTTGGATGAACCTTCTGTAGTAACCAGCTAGTCCTAAAAACTGGCGTATGTGTTTCGGAGTTTTCGGGGTTTCCCACTTTTCAACAGTTTCTATCTTTGTCGGATCCACCTTAATACCTTCTTTGTTCACTATGTGACCGAGGAATTGAACTTCTTCCAACCAAAATGCAGACTTTGAAAACTTAGCGTACAATTCTTCCTTCCTCAATACTTCTAACACCTTTCTCAAATGTTCACCGTGTGCTTGGTCATTCTTTGATTAAATAAGTATGTCATCAATGAAAACAATGACAAACTTGTCAAGGTATGGTCCACACACTCGGTTCATAAGGTCTATGAACACAGCTGGTGCATTAGTTAAACCAAACGGCATGACCATAAACTCGTAATGACCGTAACGTGTTATGAAAGCAGTCTTTGGAATATCATCTTCTTTCACCCGCATTTGATGATACCCGGAACGTAAGTCAATCTTTGAATAAACAGACGAGCCTTGTAGTTGATCAAATAAGTCGTCGATTCTCGGTAGTGGGTAGCGGTTCTTGATGGTAAGTTTGTTCAACTCTCGGTAGTCGATACACAACCTGAATGTACCATCTTTCTTCTTGACAAACAAAACAGGAGCTCCCCACGGTGATGTGCTTGGTCGAATGAAACCACGCTCTAAAAGTTCTTGTAATTGGCTTTGCAGTTCTTTCATCTCGCTGGGTGCGAGTCTGTAAGGAGCACGAGCTATTGGTGCAGCTCCTGGTACAAGATCTATTTGAAATTCAACTGATCGATGTGGGGGTAATCCCGGTAATTCTTTCGGAAATACATCGGGAAATTCTTTTGCAATGGGAACATCATTGATGCTCTTTTCTTCAGTTTGTACTTTCTCGATGTGTGCTAGAACAGCATAGCAACCTTTTCTTATTAGTTTTTGTGCCTTCAAATTACTAATAAGATGTAGCTTCGTGTTGCCCTTTTCTCCGTACACCATTAAGGGTTTTCCTTTTTCTCGTATAATGTGAATTGCATTTTTGTAACAAACGATCTCTGCTTTCACTTCTTTCAACCAGTCCATACCGATTATCACATCAAAACTCCCTAACTCTACTGGTATCAAGTCAATCTTAAATGTTTCGCTAACCAGTTTAATTTCTCGATTCCGACATATATTATCTGCTGAAATTAATTTACCATTTGCTAATTCGAGTAAAAATTTACTATCCAAAGGCGTCAATGGACAACTTAATTTAGCACAAAAATCTCTACTCATATAGCTTCTATCCGCACCCGAATCAAATAAAACGTAAGCAGATTTATTGTCAATAAGAAACGTACCCGTAACAAGCTCCGGGTCTTCCTGTGCCTCTGCCGCATTAATATTGAAAACTCTTCCACGGCCTTGTCCATTCGTGTTCTCCTGGTTCGGGCAATTTCTAATAATGTGGCCCGGTTTTCCACATTTATAACAAACTACATTGGCATAACTTGCTCCGACACTACTTGCTCCGCCATTACTCGTTCCGACACCATTTGTTCCTTTCGTTCTATTAACCCCTGGTCCGTAGACCTCACACTTCGCCGCACTATGACCATTTCTTTTACACTTGTTGCAAAATTTGGTGCAGAACCCCGAGTGATTCTTTTCACACCTTTGGCATAGCTGCTTCTGATTGTTGTTGTTGTTGCGGTTATTATTGTTGTTGGGATGATTGTTGTAGTTGCTATTGTTGTTGTTGTTGTTGTTGTTGGGCCGTTTGTTGTAGTTGCGATTGATGTTGCGATTGTTGGGATAGTTGTTGCGATTATTGTTGTAATTGCTGTTGTTGTTGTATTGGTGATTCTTATCACCGTTTTCCTCCCACTTTCTTTTGACTTGCTTCACATTGGCCTCTTCAGCAGTCTGTTCTTTAATTCTTTCTTCAATTTGGTTCACGAGTTTGTGAGCCATTCTACATGCCTGTTGTATGGAGGCGGGCTCGTGTGAACTTATATCTTCTTGGATTCTTTCCGGTAATCCTTTCACAAACGCGTCGATCTTCTCTTCCTCATCTTCGAATGCTCCCGGACACAATAGGCACAATTCTGTGAATCGTCTTTCGTACGTGGTAATATCAAATCCTTGGGTTCGTAACCCTCTAAGTTCTGTCTTGAGCTTATTGACCTCGGTTCTGGGACGGTACTTCTCGTTCATCAAGTGCTTGAATGCTGACCACGGTAGTGCGTACGCATCGTCTTGTCCCACTTGTTCTAGATAGGTATTCCACCATGTTAACGCAGAACCTGTGAAGGTATGCGTAGCGTACTTTACTTTGTCCTCTTCAGTACACTTACTTATGGCAAACACCGATTCGACCTTCTCGGTCCACCGTTTCAATCCGATCGGTCCTTCGGTTCCATCAAATTCCAAAGGTTTGCAGGCAGTGAATTCTTTGTAGGTGCATCCTACACGATTTCCTGTACTGCTAGATCCAAGGTTATTGTTGGTATGTAGCGCAGCCTGTACTGCGGCTATGTTTGAAGCTAGAAAAGTACGGAATTCCTCTTCATTCATATTCACGGTGTGTCGAGTAGTCGGTGCCATTTCCTTCAAAATAGTTAAATGGAACAAGTTAATCATACAGAATATTAAGAGTAGTTAATAGTATTTCGTAGCATAATATGAACTCATTTATAAAAGCTTTTTCTTCATATTAGCGTTTTATAAGTTTAAATTCGGGTAGTACCTACCCGTTAAGTTCATACTTAGTAGCTAATATACAATTCAACTACTACAATTCTATATGAAAAACTGATTATAATAATATTTCGCGTTCAAACTTTTATACAATATTTTACAAACTTACAATACCGCTTATTTTACATAAAGCATGAAATATAGCACACAATAACTTTGATACAAGATAGTTGTGAAGATAATTCTAGCTAGTACACAAGTCGTTCAGCAAAGGCAATAAAGACACGTAATTCATACGTCCAGAAACAAGTCATGCATTCTGGTTTTACTAGGACTACTTCCCATCCTTGGTCTTGTGCAACATAACCGTTATGGCCGTTGATAAGACAGCGTGTTGTAACGTCGTCAAAGGGACGAGGGTTACGTAATGTCCAACAGTCCCGTAATAATCTAAAAACCTCATTTCTTACCCCAATTATCGACTCCGTCACTTGTGGAAACGTTTTGTTTAATAGTTGTAGCCCGATGTTCTTGTTCTCACTTTGGTGAGAAGCGAACATTACTAATCCGTAAGCATAACATGCTTCTTTATGTTGCATGTTAGCCGCTTTTTCTAAATCACGAAGTCCAATATTCGGATATATTGAGTCAAAATAATTTCTTAACCCGTTGCGTAAAATAGCATTTGGGTTCCCCGCAATATATGCGTCAAAGTAAACACATCGTAACTTATGGGTTTCCCAATGTGATATCCCCCATCTTTCAAACGAAAGTCTCTTATAAACCAAGACATTCTTGGAACGTTCTTCGAATGTCTTACAAACTGATCTCGCCTTAAATAGTTGTGCCGAGGAATTCTGGCCGACTCTAGACAAGATTTCATCAATCATGTCTCCGGGTAGGTCTCTTAAAATATTGGGTTGTCTATCCATTTTGTGTTTTTAAACTGTAAAATAGACAAGAGTTAGATTCATAAAAAAATACTTATTAATACAAGTAATTTTTACATATATCATAAAGCATAAGAACACTATATTACATATATTACACCACACGAATACAACTATCTGATTCCGACTCGCTCGTTTCTTCTTCTTCGGTTTTGGTTCGTTTTGCCAAGTTTCTAGGGATATATGATGTTCCCCTAATACGAGCCGTCGTTGTCCACATTGGTTTAGAAAAACCTGGTGGTTTAGAGGTTCCCGGGTCATTGTTACAACTTAAGGACTTCGGGCGTTGACGATACATATAAAGTTCATCGGGGTTGGAATTAGATTTCTCTATTTTTATGCCCTTTCCCTTATTATTTTCTTTTGCCTTTTTAAATTCAGTTGGGGTAATTTCTATAATATCATCGGAATTCTCGTCGGAATCCGATTCATCGGAGAATTGGTAATCCTCCCAATATTTTGCTTCCTTGGCGGAAACACCATTGACCATAATTAACCTTGGTCGGTTGGTTGAGGATTTTCTTTTACTTAACCGTTTTATTATTTCCCCCACCGGTTCTATTTCTTCATCCGGTTCCGATTCTTCTTCCGGTTCCGATTCTTCTTCCGGTTCCGACTCTTCTTCCGGTTCCTCTTCGGGAACTTGTGAATCAGTCCACGAATCATTCCAATTTACATTTGACTCTTCATTATTATTAGGTGAGTCAATGGGACTTGTTCTAGAGGTAGACATCTATCACATAATATCAAACGCGTTAAGAGATTAATATATCACATAATATTCACATGTTAAAAATATATAGTTTCCAACAAAATTTGTTAAGCAATCATTTTTCAAGTAAACACGGTCGAAGTCCAGACTCACTAATGCATCCTAACAAACTCGATAAGACACACTAATGCAAAATTCTGGTTCTCTAAGACCAACGCTCGGATACCAACTGAAATGTCCCGTTCTTATTGATTAAAAACGTTCCATATTAATTGATTTCGTTGCGAGGTTTTGACCTCTATATGAGACGTTTTTCAAAGACTGCATTCATTTTTAAAACAAACCATAACCTTTATTTCATAAATAAAGGTTTAAAAAGCTTTACGTAGATTATCAAATAATGATAATCTAAAATATCCTGTTTACACACGACCATTACATAATGGTTTACAATACAAATATGTTACATCGAAATCAGTTTCTTGAATGCAGTTTTTACACAATATCATACAAACATGGACTCCAAATCTTGTCCTTATTTTAGTATGCAACAGCGGAAGCTCTTAATATTCACCTGAGAATAAACATGCTTTAAACGTCAACAAAAATGTTGGTGAGTTATAGGTTTAACCTATATATATCAAATCGTAACAATAGACCACAAGATTTCATATTTCAATACACATCCCATACATAGAGATAAAATTTATTCATATGGTGAACACCTGGTAACCGACATTAACAAGATGCATATATAAGAATATCCCCATCATTCCGGGACACCCTTCGGATATGATATAAATTTCGAAGTACTAAAGCATCCGGTACTTTGGATGGGGTTTGTTAAGCCCAATAGATCTATCTTTAGGATTCGCGTCAATTAGGGTGTCTGTTCCCAAATTCTTAGATTACCAGACTTAATAAAAAGGGGCATATTCGATTTCGATAATTCAACCATAGAATGTAGTTTCACGTACTTGTGTCTATTTTGTAAATCATTTATAAAACCTGCATGTATTCTCATCCCAAAAATATTAGATTTTAAAAGTGGGACTATAACTCACTTTCACAGATTTTTACTTCGTCGAGAAGTAAGACTTGGCCACTGATTGATTCACGAACCTATAACAATATATACATATATATCAAAGTATGTTCAAAATATATTTACAACACTTTTAATATATTTTGATGTTTTAAGTTTATTAAGTCAGCTGTCCTCGTTAGTAACCTACAACTAGTTGTCCACAGTTAGATGTACAGAAATAAATCGATAAATATTATCTTGAATCAATCCACGACCCAGTGTATACGTATCTCAGTATTGATCACAACTCAAACTATATATATTTTGGAATCAACCTCAACCCTGTATAGCTAACTCCAACATTCACATATAGAGTGTCTATGGTTGTTCCGAAATATATATAGATGTGTCGACATGATAGGTCGAAACATTGTATACGTGTCTATGGTATCTCAAGATTACATAATATACAATACAAGTTGATTAAGTTATGGTTGGAATAGATTTGTTACCAATTTTCACGTAGCTAAAATGAGAAAAAGTATCCAATCTTGTTTTACCCATAACTTCTTCATTTTAAATCCGTTTTGAGTGAATCAAATTGCTATGGTTTCATATTGAACTCTATTTTATGAATATAAACAGAAAAGTATAGGTTTATAGTCAGAAAAATAAGTTACAAGTCGTTTTTGTAAAGGTAGTCATTTCAGTCGAAAGAACGACGTCTAGATGACCATTTTAGAAAACATACTTCCACTTTGAGTTTAATCATAATTTTTGGATATAGTTTCATGTTCATAATAAAAATCATTTTCTCAGAATAACAACTTTAAAATCAAAGTTTATCATAGTTTTTAATTAACTAACCCAAAACAGCCCGCGGTGTTACTACGACGGCGTAAATCCGGTTTTACGGTGTTTTTCGTGTTTCCGGGTTTTAAATCATTAAGTTAGCATATCATATAGATATAGAACATGTGTTTAGTTGATTTTAAAAGTCAAGTTAGAAGGATTAACTTTTGTTTGCGAACAAGTTTAGAATTAACTAAACTATGTTCTAGTGATTACAAGTTTAAACCTTCGAATAAGATAGCTTTATATGTATGAATCGAATGATGTTATGAACATCATTACTATCTTAAGTTCCTTGGATAAACCTACTGGAAAAGAGAAAAATGGATCTAGCTTCAATGGATCCTTGGATGGCTCGAAGTTCTTGAAGCAGAATCATGACACGAAAACAAGTTCAAGTAAGATCATCACTTGAAATAAGATTGTTATAGTTATAGAAATTGAACCAAAGTTTGAATATGATTATTACCTTGTATTAGAATGATAACCTACTGTAAGAAACAAAGATTTCTTGAGGTTGGATGATCACCTTACAAGATTGGAAGTGAGCTAGCAAACTTGAAAGTATTCTTGATTTTATGAAACTAGAACTTTTGGAATTTATGAAGAACACTTAGAACTTGAAGATAGAACTTGAGAGAGATCAATTAGATGAATAAAATTGAAGAATGAAAGTGTTTGTAGGTGTTTTTGGTCGTTGGTGTATGGATTAGATATAAAGGATATGTAATTTTGTTTTCATGTAAATAAGTCATGAATGATTACTCATATTTTTGTAATTTTATGAGATATTTCATGCTAGTTGCCAAATGATGGTTCCCACATGTGTTAGGTGACTCACATGGGCTGCTAAGAGCTGATCATTGAAGTGTATATACCAATAGTACATACATCTAAAAGCTGTGTATTGTACGAGTACGAATACGGGTGCATACGAGTAGAATTGTTGATGAAACTGAACGAGGATGTAATTGTAAGCATTTTTGTTAAGTAGAAGTATTTTTATAAGTGTATTGAAGTCTTTCAAAAGTGTATAAATACATATTAAAACACTACATGTATATACATTTTAACTGAGTCGTTAAGTCATCGTTTGTCGTTACATGTAAGTGTTGTTTTGAAACCTTTAGGTTAACGATCTTGTTAAATGTTGTTAACCCAATGTTTATAATATCAAATGAGATTTTAAATTATTATATTATCATGATATTATCATGTATGAATATCTCTTAATATGATATATATACATTAAATGTCTTTACAACGATAATCGTTACATATATGTCTCGTTTAAAAATCATTAAGTTAGTAGTCTTGTTTTTACATATGTAGTTCATTGTTAATATACTTAATGATATGTTTACTTATCATAGTATCATGTTAACTATATATATATCCATATATATGTCATCATATAGTGTTTACAAGTTTTAACGTTCGTGAATCACCGGTCAACTTGGGTGGTCAATTGTCTATATGAAACATATTTCAATTAATCAAGTCTTAACAAGTTTGATTGCTTAACATGTTGGAAACATTTAATCATGTAAATATCAATCTCAATTAATATATATAAACATGGAAAAGTTCGGGTCACTACAATGAGTACCTGTATAAACTAACTGCTACTATGTAACATTTATGTTTTAACCATTTACATCATGTTTTGTACAGGTATTTAAGCAAATAATATAATGGCACACTCATTACGACTACCTTCAATTATGATTGTCTTTAGAACTATAGATACGCATTTCTAGGTTTCATAATACAAATATTTCAAATACTTTCTTCATTTTCCAAGGATATTTTGAACGTATTGAAAAACAAATCTAAAGCATTTAAGTTAACTAACATGTATATTTATTTTGCATAACTATCCACAACAGTTCTTAGTGAATATCAACAAAACTGATAAATTGACCTGTTGTATTGTCACAACCCGAACTTTTCCGACCAAATTGTTTAATCTGATTTTCATGAATTAAAATTTTCAACTTGACTAGTAGTTTTGATAAATTAAATCTTGATTTGTTTTTGGGATTTGTAAAGACTTTAAGATTATAATTAAATCAAGAGTTGTTTTGAACATTTTTGTAACCCTAGCTTATCACCATAAACCCTAGATTTTATAATCTATATCTATATATATAATAACTTAATTAGTAAACTTATTTACTGAGTACTTGGATTAAAAGACTTGTAACTAATTCACTTGGACATTTAAATCATAAGTTAAAGATTTTCTCTACACTTAAATCATTTTTACAACTAGTCTTGATCACTTTGTACTTGGCCATTTTCTTCACTTAACCAACCTTGATCTATGTTGATTAGAACCTAACCTTAGCTTACTTACAAAACTCTAGACATACAAGTAAACATCTTAGAATTATACAATAAAAAGACTACACAAATACGTGTACACTTACAAAACAAAAATTAACTAGAACACTTCCATCATCATCATTAAAATCGCCTAGTATCATCATCATCATCATCCTTACCATCATCATCTATAAATATCTTATAAATATCTACTTGCAAGCTTAACCTACAAGTATCTAGAGACAACTTTCCATGGAGATTTAATGTAGTTGATGAGTCATAACCTCCCCCTCCTCCTTCTTGTGCCACGTTTTCACCACCATCCACCACCATCCTCTATATAAGCTCATCTCTAGCTCATTTTCTCTCATTTGATCATTCTCCATTATTCTCTCACACTTCTCCACTCTCAAATACAGATCATAAGCTATCATTTGATCATCTTCTTTAAGCATTAGGAGTATATTTCATTAAGGTATAACTAGCTAAACTATTTCTATTCATCATTTCTAGTCAAAATCAAGAACTTTCATGGTGTAAAAGCTAAATCTAGAGTGCTAAATCACTCAATGATGACTATATGTCTAACCTTAATTTTGATGCTAGATTAGTATACTTAAGATCTATATATGTCCAATGTCTTAAAATGAAGTTAAAGTAAGAACCAAAGTGGTTAAACTATGTAAAACTATTTTGTCTTTGAGCTGTCCAAATTTCTACTTGAAGTCTATGACCTAAACACCAACCTATGGTTGCTCTCTGGAACTCATGAATTTATATGATGTTCATATATGTGTTTGAGATTTCTAGTAAAGATTTCATGATTTAACTCAAAGATAAAGTCATTTGTAAATTTTATTTGGTGAAACATGTTCAGATTCATGGCAATCTGACCAAGTCTCAAAGATTCATGTATAGCTCAAAATATAAAATTGATCTTGAACCAAATTCTTTTTATATAAGAATTACACTTAATAAGGAAATGAAGGACAATGAAATCACCAAAATTCATTAATAAATCATTGAGATATAGTCCTATCTAGTTGACACAAGATTTTGTTGAGGTCAGAAATTGATCTAAATCCTCATCTCTAAACACAAGGTTAATGAAGACCTGGACACTATTCCTTTTGGGAATAAGTAATTTTATATGTGCTAAGACTTCTATAAAGTTCCTGAGTCAAATAGATAAGGTTTGCTATTTATAAACTTGTATAAGATCTTGTAGCGTAAAACTGAACTGTTTTGCACACTTGTGAAGAAATGAATTTTTGACCAACTTATGTTCTGATTTTAGAGGCTAACCTTACATCACTCAAAGAGCTTTCCAGAGATAGTAAATTCACTTAAAATGGATGTCTATATCAATTGAAACACCTACACTTATTTTATGATAAAACTAGTCGAAAACAGTCTATTTTTTTAAAAACTATGAACTAGTAACTTTTGAAACCAAGAATCGAATTGGACATGTAAAGATCACTTGAGAGCTGATATTAGACCTAATATAAATACTATATTAGATAGTATGACCTCTGACCTCATAATATTCATTAGGTCTCAATCCGGATCACCGTAAACTATCTAAACCGCACTTTCCGAGCTTCGCACTGTGTTGCACCAATTGTGAGTTCGTAGCCCCTTTTTCTCATTTTTTAATTGTTTTAGGGTGAGAATGCATGCCTACTATTTTACTATGCTTTATTTATAAAGTTTGTTTTATAACATATTCTTATTAATAACTAACACTTTATGCATTTCGAAGTTTGTTATATTTGAGTTTTATGCTAAAAAGCCCTTAACTCGGTAGTATTAATTACAGTAACTTGTAAGCACGAATCACTAGAGCAGATCTGTTAGGTTTGACAACCTCACCCTACCTTTAACTGTGGTGCTAGTTACTTCGACACAAAATACATCTAGCATAATGTATAATCCAATATAGGGTAAAGGAAATCATGTAGGGCATTACATGTGGTGTTAAGCATTGTTACCGAGTGCTCAGGAACCATATACACTTTGAAACTGTATGGAAACTGTGATAACTGTGGAATCTTATAAATTGTGGAACTGTTTACAAACTTGATATGTTACGAACTACGAACTTATTTTCGTACTTGAAATGTTGAAATCATATTACTTCTAAAATGTTTATGAAGTTGAGATCTTGTGATCTGTTTTACTATCAAACCATTTATGGAATTAATATTTGTATTACTATTTTAAACTATTTCAAATTGTTTGAAACTATGAAACTTTTGAAAATTTTATACGTTGTACAAAAACTTATGAACTCACCAACCTTTGTGTTGACGCTTTAGCATGTTTATTCTCAGGTACTTATTGCTTCCGCCAGAACTTTGATGTTGCTTAGAGGTCAAGACCAAGCACTGGAACCAGAGTTAACATCCGCGTCAATGACAATTTTGGCGGGGTGTTAAGTGTATGATCATCGTTACACCAACCTATGACCAATGGCAAGTTGAATTTAAATGTCAAGGCAAAGATGTATTTTTTTACTGGTTGAGAGCATGTTATATCTGATCTCAACATAAAAGAATTTGAATTCCTGCATTTAACCTTAATTGATGATACCTCTTTAGAACTGAATGTATTTAATGATGATTTTGTGGAAAAGGATTGTCCTGCACATCGACCTCCTATGTTCCTTAAATGGTTGCTGGACATAGATGAGCCAAGAATGGTATTTTTACTAATGTAATTTACTTGAAGATATTAATGTACAAAACTTATAAATCTAATCTATTATTCCATTGAATTTCATGCAGGTAATACCATTTAAGTAGGTTGATATGAGATATCGGAACCGTAATCCTGAAACCCAGTCTTCATCAATACAATTACCGGTCATCGTGCAGAGATTAAGATGCAGTATGATGGTGTCCACTTATGTTTTACCACATGATGGAAATCAGTCCTCCAAACCATGAATGTCAAGCTTTGTAGCATTATGCTATTCAAGCCCATTGATGACTACAATTTCGAATTACGAGTTATGAACCATCCTTTGTTACTCAAAAGCAATCAACAACACCAATTTGTCAAACGTCAACTCATGCTGTACAAACAAAAGTCTTAAAGGGATCTTCCAAAGCTATTCATCAGGATTTTGTTATCAAATTTAAAATCAAACCTTCTGTTACATGGGTATCATCTTAATAAACATCTTTAATTTAATTTTCTATTACTCTACAACATACGGAGTAATATTTTACAAACTTAGAGGTTACATAATTAATTCTTTACTAATTTCCTATAATTACAAATTTTTCCATCTAATGTTGTACTTATGTTTTTCTTGATTTTAGCGTCTTCCTCTAGAATTCTATCAAATACCTGGAGTAAAACCTGGACGAAGTTTGACAATTGTTAATGAACAAGGCATAGATGTTGAATGGGGTTTTCTGGCTGAGAAAGGAAGACAACATCCTCAGTACATTGTTTCCAGTGGCTGGAGGAAGTTTAAAAGGGTTAACAACTTGGATTTTGGGGATGAATGTGAGGATGAGTACGTGTGGAGTAAATCCATGTTTCATCTGAAGAATGTGAACAAAAGATTAAAACGGAAACACAACAAGAATCGATTGTTGATCAAATGCCTTTTTCAAGGTGTTACTCTTTTGTGAATGCATCAAAGTACATTTATTTTGAAGTAGCTTAAATATATATTAAGGTTGGTTGGTAGTATGGTTGAAATTTTGTATTATCTTAAACTTTAATCAGTTGTCTGTTATCTACAATTGTATTTGATTTTTCATTACACAATCATGCTGAATCCTTTTTCATTACATTTTCCAACACACTTTGAATGAAAGAGTCTAAGAATGAATGAAAGAATAGAGAACTTACAGTCGGGATATAGTTCTTTCTTTGCATCTCCCAATACTCTATAAAACCTTTTAGCATTTATGTCTGGTACAGTCTGATGATTTTTAGTTTGTTGGATATCATCTTCATCTTCATCTTCAAACATATGGAAGGCGCATTGAAACAAGCTGACCCATAGTTTGGATGATTGCAATTAACTTATATCTTCAATTACGTATTAACTGATTAATAATTACTCCGTATGATGCAAATATGATGATTGGAATTAACTTAGATCTGCAAACACATCTTCAATGTTCAATCTTCAATAACAAATGATGATTGCAATTAAATACGATGTTATTATAAATTGTTAATAGTAATAATTATAATTATAATTATAATTATAATTATCAATTATGATGATTATGATACATCTAATAAAATGTAATATAAGTTTAAGATAATAATTCAAATAATTAATAAACTATAATATATAAAATAATATAAATAATGTAGGTTAAGCTTGATCCAAATAGATCTTATGATCGTATATATATATATATATATATATATATATATATATATATATATATATATATATATATATATATATATATATATATATATATATACCACACCTTATCGGACGAGCTGTTAAAGCATATCAGAAGATCTTAAGAGTGTCGTATTGAAATGTGCTGTTCATATTGATTATAAACGTTCCATATTAATTAATTTCGTTGCAAGGTTTTGACCTCTATATGAGACGTTTTTCAAAGACTGCATTCATTTTTAAAACAACCATAACCTTTATTTTATCAATAAAGGTTTCAAAAGCATTACATAGATTATCAAATAATGATAATCTAAAATATACTGTTTACACACGACCATTACATAATGGTTTACAATAGAAATATATTACATCGACATATGTTTCTTGAATGCAGTTTTTACACAATATCATACAAACATGGACTCCAAATCTTGTCCTTATTTTAGTATGCAACAGCGGAAGCTCTTAGTATTCACCTAAGAATAAACATGCTTTAAACGTCAACAAAAATGTTGGTGAGTTAAATTTCGAAGTACTAAAGCATCCGGTACTTTGGATGGGGTTTGTTAGGTCCAATAGATCTATCTTTAGTATTCGTGTCAATTAGGGTGTCTGTTCCCTAATTCTTAGATTACCAGACTTAATAAAAAGGGGCATATTCGATTTCGATAATTTAACCATAGAATGTAGTTTCACGTACTTGTGTCTATTTTGTAAATCATTTATAAAACCTGCATGTATTCTCATCCCAAAAATATTAGATTTTAAAAGTGGGACTATAACTCACTTTCACAGATTTTTACTTCGTCGGGAAGTAAGACTTGGCCACTGGTCGATTTACGAACCTATAACAAATATGTACATATATATCAAAGTATATTCAAAATATATTTACAACACTTTTAATACATTTTGATAGTTTAAGTTTATTAAGTCAGCTGTCCTCGTTAGTAACCTACAACTAGTTGTCCAACGTTAGATGTACAGAAAAAAATTGATATATATTATCTTGAATCAATCCACGACCCAGTGTATACACGTCTCAGGCTAGATCACAACTCAAAGTATATATATTTTTGGAATCAACCTCAACCCTGTATAGCTAACTCCCACATTACTGCATATAGAGTGTCTATGGTTGTTCCAAATAATATATACACATGGGTCAATATGATATGTCAAAACATTTGCATACGTGTCTATGGTATCCCAAGATTACATAATATATTATAATACATGTATAATACAATATAAGTTAGCTAGGATATGATTAATATAGATTTGTTACCAATTTTTACGTTGCTACAACAAGAAAAATTATCCAATCTTGTTTTACCCATAACTTCTTCATTTTAAATCCGTTTTGAGTGAATCAAATTGCTATGGTTTCATATTGAACTCTATTTTATGAATCTAAACAGAAAAATTATAGGTTTATAGTCGAAAATATAAGTTACAAGTCATTTTTGTAAAGGTAGTCATTTCAGTCGAAAGAACGACGTCTAGATGACCATTTTAGAAAACATACTTTCACTTTGAGTTTAACCATGATTTTTGGATATAGTTTCATGTTCATAATAAAAATCATTTTCCCAAAAGAACAACTTTTAAATCAAAGTTTATCATAGTTTTTAATTAACTAACCCAAAACAGCCCGCGGTGTTACTACGACGGCGTATGTCCAGTTTTACAGTGTTCTTCATGTTTCCAGGTTTTAAATCATTAAGTTAGCATATCATATAGATATAGAACATGTGTTTAGTTGATTTTAAAAGTCAAGTTAGAAGGATTAACTTTTGTTTGCCAACAAGTTTAGAATTAACTAAACTATGTTCTAGTGATTACAAGTTTAAACCTTCGAATAAGATAGCTTTATATGTATGAATCGAATGATGTTATGAACATCATTACTAACTCAAGTTTTCTGGATAAAGCTACTGGAAATGAGAAAAATAGATCTAGCTTCAAAGGATCTTTGGATGGCTTGAAAGTTCTTGAAGCATAATCATGACACGAAAACAAGTTCAAGTAAGATTTCCACTCGAAATAAGATTGTTATAGTTATAGAAATTGAATCAAAGTTTAAATATGGGCATTACCTTGTATTAGAAAGATATCTTACTATAAATAAGAAAGATTTCTTGAGGTTGGATGATCACTCTACAAGATTGGAAGTAAGTGATGTCGTACGAGGTGTATATAAAATAGTATTATTTTTAGTGCGAAAATACTATTAAATACGATACAATTTTACACAAGATATTTATTTATTTATAGAATGGATATACTTAAACCTTGCTACAACACTTATAGGCAGTGTACCTAATCGTACAGTAGTGTAGTTTTTAGTAAGTCCGGTTCGTTCCACAGGGAAATCTTTAAACAAAGCTCAACGCTATATTAGTTTACTTTTATTAAAAATATAAATATATTTATAAGTAATATTATTATTATAAAGGGGGGTTTTTACCGTTTAATGACCGGTTTGTCAATTTTAAGACTTTAGTCGCAGTTAAAACCTAATGTAAAATATAAAATAAATATAAGACTTAAATTAAAGCGTAAAGTAAATAACGATAATGAAATTGCGAATAATAAAAATGCGATAAAATAAAATTGCGATAATTAAAAAGTACGATAATTAAAAGTGCGATTAAATAACAATAAATAAAAGTGCGATAATTAGAAGTGCAATTAAATATAAAATAAAGGAAATTAAATATGAAATAAAAGAATTATGCTTATTTAAACTTCCGTAATCATGATGTTTGACGTGTTGATTTTAGTTTTATGCTCATGGGTTAATTGTCCTTTGTCCTGGATTATTTAATATGTCCGTCTGGTTTTTGTCCATAACAGTCCATCAGTCATAAATATAAAGTGCGAGTGTCCTCATCAAATTATTCTTATACCCGAAGTTAAATATTCCAACTAATTGGGGATTCGAATTGTAACAAGGTTTTAATACTTTGTTTAATGAATACACCAGGTTATCGACTGCGTGTAAACCAAGGTTTTACCACTTTGTTAACAATTACACCAATTACCCTTGAATGTAATTTCACCCCTGTTTTAATTATTCTAGTGGCTATTAATCCATTCCCGTGTCCGGTTAAATGAACGATTATTCGTACATATAAATACCCCGCTCATCGTGTCTGATCGAGTGTATATGGTAATTTATAGGGACGCCCAATTGTAAATCTTTATATTAACATTAACAAACTTTCATTTAGTTAAACAAATATAAAGCCCATTAATAGCCCATAATCTAATTTCCACAAGTGTCGTTCTTTTGTCCAAACCCCAATTATGGTACAAAGCCCAATTACCCAATTTTAGTAATTAGCCCAACATCATGATTACTTCGTTTTAAATAAGCATAATAATAACTTAGCTATGAGACATTAATATAAAAAGGTTGAACATAACTTACAATGATTAAAAATAGCGTAGCGTTACACGGACAGAATTTCGACTTATACCCTTACAACATTCGCTAACATACCCTTATTATTAGAATTAAAATTAAAATTAAAATTAAAATATAAATTATATATATATATATATCGTATATATGAGAGAGAGATATATTTTCTATGTTTAAAACTCGGCAGAAAACTGGCTTTATATAGGACCTGACCAGCATTTTCACTCCATGCGACTCGCATGGATTTTGTGCCTCTGGCCATGCGAGTCACATGGCCACCCTGGATCCAGCCAAATTGGTTTGTTTTCTTCTTGCCGACGTAATATAATAATAATATATAATATAATATATAATTATATATAATTATATATATATTATATTATATTCTTGTGCATAGTAGACTAGATATTTTTGGTCCGTTGCATCGGGCGTTTCTTCTTGGCTCAGGTCCCGGTTCCGGATTTTCGGACGTCTTCGCGTATTATTTTATATCGTGTACTTTGCGTCTTGTAACTTGTACTCTTGTCATTTTGAGACGTTCCTCATCAATATTTTGAACCTTTTTAATTGTATCTTGTACTTTTTAGCTCTTTGGACCTTTTTGTCTTCAATTTGTCGAATCTGCCTTTTATCTTCTCTTTTTAAAATTTAAACGAATATCGCTTGTAAATCGAACAATACCAACTAAAATCTTGTCTTTCTTGAGGAATAATGCTATGAAATATATGTTCGTTTTTAGCATTATCAAATATTCCCACACTTGAGCGTTGCTTGTCCTCAAGCAATATTGTCTTGAAATACTAGAATCACTTCTTTATTCTTCATACTTTGTACATCAGTGATTTCTATACGGCGGTATAAACAATGGTAATAACGATATGGTTTACAGTCCCACATGACTATAAAAATTTAGATCCATTAAGGAAATTGGATCTTTATGAAAACATTTGATCTTTCGAAATCTAGTTTTTACCCTAGATAAGTTTTCCGGAATAACCCTTTACCGGTGTTTGCAAAATATTTTTGTGGGTTTGGTGGGTTTCAGATTTGAAAATTTTAGCTCAAAACTTGCGGTTTTGTGTCACCCACTTGCTAACCTTGTATTTGGAAAGCAACACGTCCAGTTTACTTGTCCCGTATATTACCTTTCGGTAAACTACCGTCCGGTTGTAAAGGAAAGCGTTGAACAAGCAACTGTTAACGCAATGTCCCGTGACATGCTTTTGATTATGGTCTATAACGTGTCGGACGCAATTACTATCCTTGGTAGGAGCAATAGTAAAGCTCACCCTTATAATTTTTTCGGTCTGGCACAAGGTCCTGTCTTTGACCATGTTATGCAACCACCGTTCTTACGGTTGACACCCGATTTAGTTCAGGTGACCTAATGAATTCCAGGTGAATTCCTAGGATTTTACGTTCAATGGTAATGAACGCATTGAAAATGGATTTTCAGAAAACAAATCGGTTTGTAGTTTTGATCAAAATATTTTCTCGTTCAAGCTCGAGTTTAGATATCATTGAATTCCATGAGTTTGAATTCTCAATCTTTAAGGTCAATCTCAAGGATTGAGTAATATCAGGCTTAAAAGCTGATTTTTAATCTTTAAGGAGATTATCCTTTCTGGGGATCTGATTCATTAGTCTTATCCAGCTAATTTGCACGGTGCCTCCCCATTGTACGAGATAAATCCTTCTCATGGTTAGGATAAATCTGACCACTTGGCGACCCTGTTTGATGCTGAGGTCCGTGGATTTCCAGCTGATTTTAGTGATGACTTTTCTAGATTTTTTGTCAACCTACAGCTGGTCTGGACGACAACTTCTTGTCCTAAATCAAGAAGCGCGTGTCTTTTTCGGAAGACTTTACTTCCTTTTAAATGATTGAATTGATTCATCGTGTAGATCCATCTCTCTTCGATAGTTTCATTGGATAAAACAGTTGATTATTGTTCAAAGCAAAAGTATTTTCAAAAATTTGTTACAGATATATGTGACATATGTTTAAAATAACTTGGTAAATTTTCCCACACTTGGCTTTTTATTTTTCTTTTTATCGTCCTCTATTCCATTTTAAATGAATTTTGACATTTTAGTTTGTTTCTTAATTTATGTTTTTTCTGAGATAACAATAATTTCGGTGTTAAAACCTAGTTTTATCGTTCATAAATATGTATAAACATGATTTGAATTCATTTAATTGAAAAATTTTACTAGAATTGGGTAGTCAGTATATAAGACTAGGGCTGTTCTTTTTTATCAGAGAGCACTAGATTCTAATACAACTACTGCTTTACTAGTATTTTTAATGGTAACCAAGTGTATAAAGTAAAAAAAATTTTAAAATCTGAAAGAATTTAACCCCTTCCCACACTTAAGATCTTGCAATGCCCTCATTTGCAAGAAATCAGTAACAATTTAAATTATTGAGGGTGATTTGTGTGAAAATGATTAAATTTTTACCAAAGTTTCCAAATATATTGGCGTTTGTTTGCTGAATGATAAATGGTGCACGTCATTTGTTCATTCCGTCTTGTTGTTATTTCACATATATTTTGCATCTTGTCGTCAAAATTACTTGCTTTTGCTGAACTTAATGCCAGTCTTTGAAAACGCGTTGTTTTATCCTGTTTTGTGCATAACATAAAATACATACAATACAAATATAATCATACATGTAATTTGAAATGGAACTTTGGCATCCCACTTTCAAATTATAAGAAAAATATTAGTACACAATAATAATAGAAATATCAAACATTACATAAATGTAATTAAAATGTTAAGTGTTTAAAATAATAAAAATATAAATTACCAACTTATCTCTACTGATCAGGAGGTGGGTTAGGAGGAAAATTAGGATATGGATCCCAATTCATGTTCGCGTCCGGGTTCCATGGCTGATTATAGGTGAACTGGTATGCTGCGTCATAATCATATAAATCATAGGGTGGTCTCATTTCTGGCTGATGTGCGGGATAGTATGCGGGTCGGGTCGGATAATACATCTCGCCAGGCTGCAACTGGCTTATAATTTGGCGCTGATGATAATCCCATCGGCCATGCTCTCGTTGCCGGGAATGCTCGTAGTCATTCCGACGTTGCCATGCCTCGTACTGCATATGCCTATCATAGTTCGTCATGTATTCATCCTCCATACGAATGCCTAAATCAAGAGCAGTCTCCCGAACAACTCCTATAATGTTGTTCGCCTCTTCCATTTCGTCATCCGAACCTCTTTCTACCTGTCGCTGAGGTCCCTCGTATCGATATACCCGACCACGTCTCATCAATAATACCCTTGCACCGTGATAAAGGTTTGAACTTATAGTTTCACCTTCGTCCTCTATTTCGTTCATTGGACCCCCTTGGTGCTTATCCACACCTAAATACTCTCCAATGAGAGTAATGAAAATACCACCACCTATAATACTCCCCGATTTCATCCCCGAAACTACATTAGCGAGATAATAACCAACACAATAGGGAATGTTAACGAAACTCCTCGGGTCTCTAATACACTTGAGGTAGAACAAATCGTTTACGGTCAATTTCTCCTTATTCTTACCCCTTTGTGTAATTGTGTTTGCTAAGAATCTATGAATCACCCGGAGTTCAGCTCTATCTATATCTAAGTATGTATGATTTCCACTGGCGTGAAATTCATTAAAGTGGGACATACGCCTCCAGACGGCGTTAATATCAAATTCCCTATCTATCCTTTCTCCTTGGGCAATCAGGCTATTACAGTCGGGGCTCAAAAGTTCAGCAGGGGTGTAAATCTGTAAGGCCCTGGCTAAATATATCATGGACATTCTGTACATGCGTCCACCTAACAGAAATCTAATAAAGCTTCTATCATCTATCCTCCTAACATCACTGTTTAACTTAATAGTACTAAGTAATTCTATACACCATTCCCTATATATGGTTCTACGAATGGAAAATAGGCGCATCCAATCGTTAAACTGAGAATTACCATACCTTTGCACCAATAATTCCCGAATCGGTTCGGCAAGGTCAACTGTTTCCAAAGGTACCCAGTCAATTGCCCTTGGCATTTCAACAACCTTAAAGTAGAGAATGTGCATGTTCTTTTGATAATCTGGATACTCTATCCAACATCGATCAAATCTCAGATTTGGGTGTAACTGATCTTCATTAATGTCCAAGCTCAGAATCATTTGATGTGGAGCGAATTGACGAAACTGATTCATGAATAATTGATCTTGATCGTGATATGGAATATGTTGATCCTCATGTTGTTCTTCTTCTTGTTGCATATGTTGTTCTTGTTCATAAAACATTTCTGGTTCGGGCTCTGGTTGTCTGGACGATGATGCACCGTCCGTATCTGTATTTCTCTGCAAAACACATTAAACACAAAATTTGTGCATCCAAATATGCATTAGTGTTAGCAAAATAATAACTTGAAACAATTATGATGACATGTTCAATTCATAACACATTTTATACACATTTTCTTAACAATAACAATTCTACACTTTTACATACGAAAATGTGTACAATGTTTTATCACATTTAAACTCTTAAACATGTCAACAATAATCATTATAGCAATTAAACACTTGTTACATGGCATTCAAATCAAACTAGTGCTCATTTTCATATTTTTGTCAAGTCTACACTTTGTCAAATAAGCATATACGAAAAATGTACATCAATTTCATAAGCATTTATCTCAAATAACATGCCAAAATAATCACTACTAGCAATGAAACAAGTTTCAAATGGCCTTTATATCAATTTAACCTAGTTCATGAATTTTTAGACTTAAAAAGTCTACTTTAATTCTCAAAATCATGTTTAGGCTCAAAGTTTGGATCAATTAACTACCTAAACATGTTACACTACTTAATTTAGCAACAATTCATGACAAAAATCGGCCATAACCTGTTTATATCAAAAAGCCCCAAATTGCTTAAGAACACAAACCCTAGATTCTTAAAAATTTGAAGTTTTTAGCTTCAATTCATGTTAAATAGCTTCTATCTAGGATATACATGCATAATATAACAACAATTTAGCTCTAATTACACCTAAATTTAACAAAATCAAAATATAAAATTTCTAGCTCAAGAACACAAAAATTCGAATTTAAAGAGATTAGGGGTGAAATCTTTACCTTTCTCCTGAAGGGGTTGAGACTACTGAATCTAGGCATGATTATTGTGAAATTTTTGCAAGAAATTTGGTGAAAATTGGTGAAAAATTGAGAGAGTTTGGGAGGTTTTCGTATGTGTTTGTGTGTGTATTGTGAGAGACAGAAGCAGATTCGCTGGATAAATGATCCTGACCAGATTTCTTTAGCCATGCGAGTCGCATGGTTTCCTGCCCATCCCCATGCAAGTCGCATGGGGTTAAATTCCAGGTATTTTTTTTTTTTTTTATTAAAACCTTAAACTTTTAAAACATAAAATTTAATAAAATTTTAAAAATTTTGTTTCTTTTTAAGACGAGGTCGTTTCGGGACGATGCCCTAGTCCGTCCTTCGACAAAATTTTAAAATTTGTCAATTTCAAGCAATTGTTTTAAAAGCTTAGATTTTTGGATTTTTTAATTTTTTTTTTTGGCATACTTTAAATCAATAAGATTAAAAATAATGATAAAAAAAAGTTCTCGTCCCTCCCTCGGGTAAAGCAATTTCGGTTCAAAGACCTAGTCTTCAACTTACGACGAATTTTAAAAATCATATTCTTAACTTAATGAGATAAAGTAAATTTTTGTTTTTAAATTCACACAACTTAAATATAAAATTCAAAATTTATATTAAAAATTCACACCAAACTTAAAATTTGAAATGCATAAAATTAAAAATTCATATTTTAAAAATTCACACCAGACTTAATTTAAAAATTCATATTATAAATTCACACCAAACTTATATTAATTTTTCAAATATTTACAATTTTAAATATATTGTTTTTACAAAGTTTACAATATTAATTTTCGATTTATATTAATTTTAAAAACATGGTAAAAATAAAATTAAAAATCTTTTTGTCTTTTTATCCCACTTTAATTAATCAAATATTATCAAAAATATGCGCCCCTCTTTTCGGTAAAGTAATTTCGGTTCCAAGACCTAATTTAACTCATGACGAATTTTTGAAATATTTTGGGTTGATTGATTAAAGATATTTATACCTTAAGAATAAACGTTAAATTTCGCAGTGATGTAATAAATTTTTGAATGATATCAATAATTTCGGTCGCCAAACCTAATTTTATTTAATACCAATTTAATACTTTTTAGCGAACAAATTAGCGTTTATTATCAAAAGGTTAAAAATAAAAATAAAAACTGTACAGACATACCTGTGAAATAGATTTCTTAGTTATATGATCTATTCCATTCATAAGATAGTCGGTTTAATTGGTTTTCCATGGCTACATAAGCGTAACCTCGAGCATTCAGTGTCTTTTCTTCTAAACATATGAACGGTCCGTCTCTGCATAAAGTAACAAATTCGGTATTTGAATAGGTTTGATTATTGGAACATTTACCTCCATGTGACCATTTTCCGCATTTGTGACATCGTTCTAGGTGTCGTGCTCTTCTTTTCGCTGCGGATTTTGATTTTCCTTTACCAAATTGTAACTTATTATCTTCGCATCTGGATTCTTTTCTAACTCCGTCCATTCTTTCTCTGATTACTGATACTAATTCACTCAGTAGTATGTCATTATTACGTTTAGTGATCAAAGCGTGTAGCATTAGACCATGGTTTAGTTCACAGGCAGTCTTCATTTTGTAAAAACCTAAAAAAAAATAAAAATTCAGAATGGGGGGAGAAGACTAGTTCTTTAGGGTCTGCTAGGGAAAGACCATTCGGGTTCCATTTTCGAGAACTACACGAAAACAGACAATCTAACTCTAACAGAAATACATATTATCCTTTAAAGACTTGATTCTCCCCACACTTAGTTAGCTGTGGTGTCGAAATTGTGATTAACTTCGTTGTCGACTTCCATCGGACCATGTATGTAATGTTTAACTCTGTGACCATTAACTTTAAATTCAATCCCATTTGAATTTATCAATTCTATCGTTCCGTATGGGAAAACTCTTTTGACTATGAATGGTCCAGACCATCTTGATTTCAATTTTCCAGGAAATAGCTTGAATCGTGAATTGAAAAGAAGAACTCTGTCTCCTTCTTTAAATTCTTTTGAACTTCTGATTCTTTTATCATGCCATTTCTTCGTTCTTTCTTTATAGATTAACGAATTTTCGTATGCTTCATGTCTTAATTCTTCTAATTCGTTTAGTTGACTTAATCGTAGACGTCCGGCTTCATGTAAATCAAGATTACATGTCTTCAAAGCCCAAAATGCTTTGTGTTCAATTTCTACTGGAAGATGACATGCTTTTCCATAAACAAGTCTAAAAGGTGTGGTTCCAATTGGAGTTTTGTAGGCTGTTCTAAAAGCCCAGAGTGCATCCTCCAATTTAATGGACCATTCCTTCGGATTTGATCCTACGATTTTCTCTAGAATACGTTTTAAAGCTCGGTTGGTATTTTCAACTTGTCCACTTGTTTGTGGATGATATGCGGTGGAGATTTTATGAGTTACTCCATATCTTTTAAGAACTTTCTCAAGTTGATTATTACAGAAATGAGTACCCCGATCACTTATTAAAGCTTTCGGTGTTCCAAACCTTGCAAAAAGACGTTTTAAAAAGTTGACTACAACTCGTGCATCGTTAGTTGGGAGAGCTTGTGCTTCCGCCCATTTAGATACATAGTCAATGGCTACGAGTATATATAGATTATTATGAGATTTTGGAAATGGACCCATAAAGTCAATACCCCAAATGTCAAATACTTCACATACTTGGATGACATTTTGTGGCATTTCATCACATTGACTTATTTTTCCGGCCCTTTGACATGCATCACAGGATTTGCAAAGAAGGTGTGCGTCTTTGTAAATTGTAGGCCAATAGAATCCAGCTTCATAAACTTTTCTTGCTGTTAGTTGAGGCCCATAATGCCCTCCTGTTGGTCCTGTGTGACAATGGTTTAAAATTTTACTAGCTTCATCTCCAAATACACATCGGCGTATTATTCCATCGGGACAACTTTTAAACAGATGTGGATCTTCCCAGAAATAGTGTTTTATATCACTGAAGAATTTCTTTCGTCTTTGGTACGATAATCCTTTTTCAAGGAATCCACAAACTAAGTAGTTTGCATAGTCTGCAAACCATGGGATTTCTTTATAATCTATCTTCAATAGATATTCATCAGGAAAGTTGTCTTGTATGGCCGATTCATTTAGAACTTCTAATTCGGGATTTTCAAGACGAGAAAGATGATCAGCGGCGAGATTTTCTGCTCCTCTTTTATCTCGGATTTCAATATCAAACTCTTGTAAGAGTAAGATCCAACGGATTAATCTTGGTTTAGCATCTTGTTTTGAAAATAAGTATCTAAGAGCAGAATGGTCGGTATAGACCACCGTTTTTGCTAGAACGAGATATGATCGAAATTTGTCAAAAGCAAAGACAATAGCAAGGAGTTCTTTTTCAGTAGTTGTATAGTTCGTTTGTGCTCCTTGTAATGTCTTACTAGCATAATATATAGGTTGAAATCGTTTTTCAATCCTTTGTCCTAAAACGGCTCCCATTGCAAAATCACTTGCATCGCACATTAGTTCAAATGGTAGATTCCAATTTGGTGTTATCATGATCGGTGCATTAGTGAGTTTTTCTTTAAGAATATTAAAAGATTTGATACACTCATCTGAAAAGATGAATGGAGCATCCTTTTCTAGGAGTTTATTCATAGGAGTGGCAATTTTAGAAAAATCTTTTATGAAACGTCGGTAAAAACCGGCATGCCCTAGAAAACTCCTAACTCCTCTAACATTGGTGGGATGTGGAAGTTTAGCAATTATATCTACTTTAGCTCTATCCACTTCAATTCCTTCTTTTGAAATTTTATGTCCAAGAACGATGCCTTCTTTAACCATGAAATGGCATTTCTCCCAATTAAGTACTAGATTTGATTTTTCGCATCTAATTAGCATTCGTTCCAGATTAACTAGACATGATTTAAATGTATCACCGAAGACTGAAAAGTCATCCATGAATACTTCCATGCATTCTTCTATCATGTCGTGAAAAATCGCCATCATACACCTTTGAAAGGTTGCAGGGGCGTTACAAAGTCCAAATGGCATGCGTTTGTAAGCAAAAGTACCATAAGGGCACGTGAATGTGGTTTTCTCTTGATCTTCGGGTGCTATTGGAATTTGAAAATATCCGGAAAATCCATCTAGAAAACAATAGTAACTATTTCCGGCTAATCTTTCCAACATTTGATCTATGAAAGGTAAGGGAAAGTGATCTTTTCTGGTGGCGTCATTTAATTTTCTATAATCAATACATACACGCCATCCTATTACAGTCCTAGTAGGAATAAGCTCATTTTTCTCATTTGTAATGACAGTCATACCACCCTTCTTAGGTACGCATTGAACTGGGCTTACCCATGGACTATCAGAGATTGGATAAATTAAACCTGCATCTAGCAGTTTAATAATCTCTTTCTTAACTACATCTTGCATATTAGGATTTAGTCTTCGTTGGCGTTGCACATACGTTTTATGACCTTCTTCCATAAGGATTTTATGTGTGCAATACGAAGGACTTATTCCTTTAATATCATGAATCTTCCATGCAATGGCTGGTTTATGAGCTTTCAACACAGAAATGAGTTGTGATTTCTCATTTTCAGTAAGAGAAGACGATATTATTACAGGTAATTCAGATTCACCATGTAAATAAGCGTATTCCAAATGGTTTGGAAGTGGCTTTAACTCTAATTTCGGAGGTTCTTCTATCGATGATTTATATCGATATCTGTCTTCTTCTTTTAGCATTTGAATTTCTTCTGTTGTTGGTTCATATCCATTAGCTATAAGTGTAGCTAACATTTCAGCTTCATCAATTGGTTCATTACCTTCTCCTAAAGAACATTCTCCTGTTCCTTGTAATTCTGGAAATTCTTCTAATAATTCTGCATGTGCATCTATAGTTTGAATATAATAACATGTATCATCTGCAGATTGTGGTTGTTGCATTGCTCTATCAACTGAAAAGGTAACACTCTCATCCTCTATACTTAGGGTCAATTTCTTACCGAACACGTCTATCATTGCTTTAGCCGTGTTTAAGAATGGTCTTCCTAATATGAGAGGAACTTGAGAATCTTCTTCCATGTCCAAAACAACAAAATCTACTGGAAATACTAAAGTACCAACTTTAACTAGCATGTTCTCCATTATCCCTCTAGGATATTTTATTGATCTATCGGCTAGTTGTATGCTTATTCTGGTTGGTTTCAATTCTCCAAGGTCTAGTTTAGTGTATAGTGAATACGGCATTAGATTTATACTAGCACCTAAGTCTGCCAATGCTTCTATTGAACTAAGACTACCCAGAAAACATGGAATTGTGAAACTTCCTGGATCAGATAGTTTTTCTGGTATCTTATTCAACAGCACTGCTGAACAATTAGCATTCATAGTAACAGCCGAGAGTTCTTCCATTTTCTTTCTATTTGAGATTAGATCTTTCAAGAATTTAGCATATCTTGGCATTCCTGAAATCACATCAATGAAAGGAAGATTTACATTTATCTGTTTAAACATATCCAAGAATTTGGATTGCTCGGCTTCAAGTTTTTCTTTCTTCATTTTACTCAGGTAAGGAAGTGGTGGTTGGTATGGTTTAACATAAGGTTTATCCTTAACTGTGTTATCTTCATTAACCTTTTCAACTACCGGTTCTTTTTCCTTATCTTGATCAGGTTGTGGTTCTTGTGGAGTAGGAATGGTTTCATCAGAAGTTACAGGTATTTCAGGTGATTTAAGTGTTGTACCACTTCTTGTGGTAATAGCTTTAGCTGTTTCATTCCGGGGGTTAGCATTTGTATCACTAGGTAGACTTCCCGGTTTTCTTTCACCTATTAACCTTGCTAGGTTACTCACTTCTTGTTCCAGATTTTGAATAGAAGCTTGTTGATTTCTAAATGCTTGAGCATTTTGTTCATTTGTTTGTTTTTGAGATGTGAAAAACTGCGTTTGAGTTTCAACTAGCTTCGTCATCATATCTTCTAAATTCGGCTTTTTATCATCGGTTTGTTGTGGTGGTTTGTTTTGGAAATTTGGTCTTTGCTGATTGTAAGTATTATTGGATACTTGTTGATTGCTAGGAACTTGTTGGTTGTTGTATGGAATATTTCGGTTATAATTCTGGTTTTGATTGTAAATCGGTCTTGGCGGTTGATAATTATTCTGATAATTATTTCCAGGCCTTTGGTTTATGTATGAAATATTCTCTCTTTGTTCCATTGTTAATTCAATACTGAGACAATCTTTTGTCAAATGTGGTCCTCCACACTGCTCACAACTAATTCGTATAGCATGAATATCTTTAGTCATCTTTTCCATTCGTCTCTCGAAAGCATCTATCTTTGCCGAAATGGAATCTAAGTCATGGCTAGAATCGGCTCTAGCTGCTTTAGATGATCTAACGATATCTTTTTCTTGGTGCCACTCATGTGAGTGGGAAGCAGTATTATCAATAATTTTGTAAGCATCAGTTTCGGTTTTCTTCATAATAGAACCACCAGCTGCTATATCTATGTCTTTTCTTGTAGTGATGTCGCATCCTCGGTAGAATATTTGTACTATTTGACAGGTGTCTAAACCATGTTGCGGACATCCTCTTAACAACTTTCCATATCTTGTCCACGCCTCATATAGAGTTTCATTTGGCTTCTGTGTGAACGTAACAATTTCTGCTTGAAGTCTTACGGCTTTAGATGCAGGAAAAAATTGTTTAAGAAATTTGTCAACTAAAACATCCCATGTATCAATCGCCCCTTCAGGTAACGATTCCAACCAATCTTTGGCTTCTCCCTTTAAAGTCCAGGGAAATAACATGAGATATATCTGTTCATCCTCCACTTCTCGTATTTTAAATAGTGTGCAGATCCTATTAAAGGTACGTAGATGTTCATTGGGATCTTCCTTCGATGCACCACTAAATTGGCATTGATTAGTCACCATGTGTAGAATTTGTCCTTTGATTTCATAATCTGGCGCATTAATGTCTGGATGAGTAATTGCGTGACCTTGGCCAGTGCGTTTAGCTCTCATTCGGTCTTCCATACTTAAAGGTTCCAGATTCTCCATAATTGAATTTGTTGAATCGGAATCACTAGATGATTCTGATTTAATGGTTCGTTCCTCAACAATCTCTGTTTGAATGATTGGTGGTTCCGGAGGAAAGTTTAATGGTTCAGGATCTATGAACCGTTCCTGAATATTCTCCGGATTCTCAATTGTGAGGTTGGATTCAAAAAATGGATTATTGGAAATTTGAACTGAAGTACTTGGTTGACTGGATGACGATTCTAAAGAAAAATCAACGGCGGTTATATTTGTTAAACGATGTCTTGATCGAGTTACAGGTGGTGAACGTACAAAAGGTGATGAACGTCTTGCTCGGTGCATTCACTGAATATCCTATTAGTTTTTTAAAAAGGAAAGAAAAATTATAATAAGTTATCCAATTAATAGACTTTTCTGATTTTGCCCACGTTTCGAATAGCCAAAAGATGCAGCAGAGGGGCAGGATTCGTTTGGTCTCAATATAATTGAGGACTGTTTGGCTCCAATAACCCGGTCCACGTACAAATCCAACTATTACTACGAACCAGAAAATTTTGATGTCTATTAATTTAACCACTTAAAATAAATTTTCGTTATTTTAAGAAATTTAGATAAGAAGTAGAAAAAATTCTAAGTCCTAAAAACTAGAATGGCGAGAAATAAGAGAGAAAAAGAGTTCGTCGCAAAAGGTCGAAAAAGAAAAAAAAATGGTTGAAAAATAAAAGGTGACGGAAAAATAAAAGAAACTTATAAAAACTTAAAAATACTTGACTAACCTAACCTTATTACTACAACTAACTTAAAATTATAATCGCAAATTGAAATTACTAATTGGAATGATAATTGGTACATAGTAAAAGGTCTAAAAATATTAAAGCTTACAAGGAAAAACTAAATCCCAAATGGAAATAACTTAAAAAAGAAACTAAAACTTAAAAAGGCGTCGCAAAATTCTAAAGTACCTAAATCTTAATCTAAAGAAAAAGCACTTAAGGAATTCTACGGCAAAGCCTAAAAATCTAGGAGTAAAAATAACTATAGCAAAAACTAAGTTTAAAATTAAAAATGAGCTAAAAAATACAAATATTACGCTACAACGATTAAAAAGGGACAAAATATAAAAATATACAAAAAGTTGTAAAAAGTATAATTTTTATAAAAATATTATTTTTATATTTTATAATAAAAGTATTAAGTTTATAATAAATAAAACTAGTTTAAAAGTAATATAAATAAAATAAACTAAAAACTTAATTATAATAATAATAATAAGATTAGGGTTTAATTAATAATAATTAAATAATATCCGTAATAAATGCGGAATTAGGGTTCGGTTGTGGCCTGGTCAAACCCCTCATGCGAGTCGCATGGAACAAGGGGGTGGGTCATGCGAGTCGCATGACCTGCCTTGCAGGTTCAAATCAGGGGGTCAAATGACAGGTTCAACGTAATATTTAATATTTTATTTTCTTTTTTTCTGTTTTAAATTTAAATAAAATATATATATAATTAAAATAAAAACTTAAAAATAAACTTAAAATACTTTATAATTTTGTAAAAATAAAAGAAAAACTTAAAAATATATTTAAAATACTTTTTTTTTATATTTTTAATTTTTATAATTTTTAAACAAAAATATATATATAACAAAAACTAATTAAAACTTAAAATATAAAAAATTTTTTTTTTTTTTTTTATATTGACGTTTCGCTTCGGTGTTCCCCGGCAGCGGCGCCAAAAATACTTGATGTCGTACGAGGTGTATATAAAATAGTATTATTTTTAGTGCGAAAATACTATTAAATACGATACAATTTTACACAAGATATTTATTTATTTATAGAATGGATATACTTAAACCTTGCTACAACACTTATAGGCAGTGTACCTAATCGTACAGTAGTGTAGTTTTTAGTAAGTCCGGTTCGTTCCACAGGGAAATCTTTAAACAAAGCTCAACGCTATATTAGTTTACTTTTATTAAAAATATAAATATATTTATAAGTAATATTATTATTATAAAGGGGGGTTTTTACCGTTTAATGACCGGTTTGTCGATTTTAAGACTTTAGTCGCAGTTAAAACCTAATGTGAAATATAAAATAAATATAAGACTTAAATTAAAGCGTAAAGTAAATAACGATAATGAAATTGCGAATAATAAAAATGCGATAAAATAAAATTGCGATAATTAAAAAGTACGATAATTAAAAGTGCGATTAAATAACAATAAATAAAAGTGCGATAATTAGAAGTGCAATTAAATATAAAATAAAGGAAATTAAATATGAAATAAAAGAATTATGCTTATTTAAACTTCCGTAATCATGATGTTTGACGTGTTGATTTTAGTTTTATGCCCATGGGTTAATTGTCCTTTGTCCTGGATTATTTAATATGTCCGTATGGTTTTTGTCCATAACAGTCCATCAGTCATAAATATAAAGTGCGAGTGTCCTCATCAAATTATTCTTATACCCGAAGTTAAATATTCCAACTAATTGGGGATTCGAATTGTAACAAGGTTTTAATACTTTGTTTAATGAATACACCAGGTTATCGACTGCGTGTAAACCAAGGTTTTACCACTTTGTTAACAATTACACCAATTACCCTTGAATGTAATTTCACCCCTGTTTTAATTATTCTAGTGGCTATTAATCCATTCCCGTGTCCGGTTAAATGAACGATTATTCGTACATATAAATACCCCGCCCATCGTGTCCGATCGAGTGTATATGGTAATTTATAGGGACGCCCAATTGTAAATCTTTATATTAACATTAACAAACTTTCATTTAGTTAAACAAATATAAAGCCCATTAATAGCCCATAATCTAATTTCCACAAGTGTCGTTCTTTTGTCCAAACCCCAATTATGGTACAAAGCCCAATTACCCAATTTTAGTAATTAGCCCAACATCATGATTACTTCGTTTTAAATAAGCATAATAATAACTTAGCTATGAGACATTAATATAAAAAGGTTGAACATAACTTACAATGATTAAAAATAGCGTAGCGTTACACGGACAGAATTTCGACTTATACCCTTACAACATTCGCTAACATACCCTTATTATTAGAATTAAAATTAAAATTAAAATTAAAATATAAATTATATATATATATATATATCGTATATATGAGAGAGAGATATATTTTCTATGTTTAAAACTCGGCAGAAAACTGGCTTTATATAGGACCTGACCAGCATTTTCACTCCATGCGACTCGCATGGATTTTGTGCCTCTGGCCATGCGAGTCGCATGGCCACCCTGGATCCAGCCAAATTGGTTTGTTTTCTTCTTGCCGACGTAATATAATAATAATATATAATATAATATATAATTATATATAATTATATATATATTATATTATATTCTTGTGCATAGTAGACTAGATATTTTTGGTCCGTTGCGTCGGGCGTTTCTTCTTGGCTCAGGTCCCGGTTCCGGATTTTCGGACGTCTTCGCGTATTATTTTATATCGTGTACTTTGCGTCTTGTAACTTGTACTCTTGTCATTTTGAGACGTTCCTCATCTATATTTTGAACCTTTTTAATTGTATCTTGTACTTTTTAGCTCTTTGGACCTTTTTGTCTTCAATTTGTCGAATCTGCCTTTTATCTTCTCTTTTTAAAATTTAAACGAATATCGCTTGTAAATCGAACAATACCAACTAAAATCTTGTCTTTCTTGAGGAATAATGCTATGAAATATATGTTCGTTTTTAGCATTATCAGTAAGCTAGCAAACTTGAAAGTATTCTTGATTTTATGAAACTAGAACTTGTAGAATTTATGAAGAACACTTAGAACTTGAAGATAGAACTTGAGAGAGATTAATTATATGAATAAAATTGAAGAATGAAAGTGTTTGTAGGTGTTTTTGGTCATTGGTATATGGATTAGATATAAAGGATGTGTAATTTTGTTTACATGTAAATAAGTCATGAATGATTACTCATATTTTTGTAATTTTATGAGATATTTCATGCTAGTTGCCAAATGATAGTTCCCACATGTGTTAGGTGACTCACATAGGCTACTAAGAGCTGATCATTGGAGTATATATACCAATATTACATACATCTAAAAGCTGTGTATTGTATGAGTACGAATACGGGTGCATACGAGTAGAATTGTTGATGAAACTGAACGAGGATGTAATTGTAAGCATTTTTGTTAAGTAGAAGTATTTTGATAAGTGTCTTGGAGTCTTTCAAAAGTGTATGAATACATATTAAAACACTACATGTATATACATTTTAACTGAGTCGTTAAGTCATCGTTAGTCGTTACATGTAAGTGTTGTTTTGAAACCTTTAGGTTAACGATCTTGTTAAATGTTGTTAACCCATTGTTTATTAAATCAAATGAGATTCTAAATTATTACATTATCATGATATCATGATGTATTAATATATCTTAATATGATATATATACATTAAATGTCGTTACAACGATAATCGTTACATATATGTCTCGTTTCAAAATTATTAAGTTAGTAGTCTTGTTTTTACATATGTAGTTCATTCTTAATATACTTAATGATATGTTTACTTATCATAATATCATGTTAACTATATATATATCCATATATATGTCATCATATAGTTTTTACAAGTTTTAACGTTCGTAAATCGCCGATCAACTTGGGTGGTCAATTGTCTATATGAAACCTATTTCAATTAATCAAGTCTTAACAAGTTTGCTTGCTTAACATGTTGGAAACATTTAATCATGTAAATATCAATTTCATTTAATATTTAAAAACATGGAAAAGTTCGGGTCACTACAGTACCTACCCGTTAAATAAATTTCATCCCGAAATTTTAAGCTGTTGAAAGTGTTGACGAATCTTCTGGAAATAGATGCGGGTATTTCTTATTCATCTGATCTTCACGCTCCCAGGTGAACTTGGGTCCTCTACAAGCATTCCATCGAACCTTAACAATCGGTATCTTGTTTTGTTTAAGTCTCTTAACCTCACGATCCATTATTTCGACGGGTTCTTTAATGAATTGAAGTTTTTCATTGATTTGGATTTCGTCCAACGGAATAGTGAGATCTTATTTAGCAAAAAATTTCTTCAAATTCGAGACGTGGAAAGTGTTATGTACATTCGCAAGTTGTTGAGGTAACTAAAGTCGGTAAGCTACTGGTCCGACACGATCAATAATCTTGAATGGTCCAATATACCTTGGATTTAATTTCCCTCGTTTACCAAATTGAACAACACCTTTCCAAGGTGCAACCTTAAGCATGACCATCTCTCCAATTTCAAATTCTATGTCTTTTCTTTTAATGTCGCCGTAGCTCTTTTGTCGACTTTGGGCGGTTTTCAACCGTTGTTGAATTTGGATGATCTTCTCGGTAGTTTCTTGTATTATCTCGACCCGTAATCTGTCTATCCCCCACTTCACTCCAACAAATCGAAAACCTGCACTTTCTACCATAAAGTGCTTCTAACGGCGCCATCTCAATGCTTGAATGATAGCTGTTGTTGTAGGAAAATTCTGCTAACGGTAGATGTCGATCCCAACTGTTTCCGAAATCAATAACACATGCTCGTAGCATGTCTTCAAGCGTTTGTATCATCTTTTCGCTCTGCCCATCAGTTTGTGGATGATAGGCAATACTCATGTCTAGACGAGTTCCTAATGCTTGCTGTAATGTCTGCCAGAATCTTGAAATAAATCTGCCATCGCTATCCGAGATAATAGAGATTGGTATTCCATGTCTGGAGATGACTTCCTTCAAATACAGTCGTGCTAACTTATCCATCTTGTCATCTTCTTTTATTGGCAGGAAGTGTGCTGACTTGGTGAGATGATCAACTATTACCCAAATAGTATCATAACCACTTGCAGTCCTTGGCAATTTAGTAATGAAATCCATGGTAATGTTTTCCCATTTCCATTCCGGGATTTCAGGTTATTGTAGTAGACCTGATGGTTTCTGATGTTCAGCTTTGACCTTAGAACACATCAAACATTCTCCTACATATTTAGCAATATCGGCATTCATACCTGGCCACCAAAAATGTTTCTTAAGATCCTTATACATCTTCCCCGTTCCAGGATGTATTGAGTATCTGGTTTTATGAGTTTCTCTAAGTACCATTTCTCTCATATCTCCAAATTTTGGTACCCAAATTCTGTCAGCCCTATACCGGGTTCCGTCTTCCCGAATATTAAGATGCTTCTTCGATCCTTTGGGTATTTCATCCTTTAAATTTCTCTCTTTTAAAACTCCTTGTTGCGCCTCCTTTATTTGAGTAGTAAGGTTAGTGTGAATCATTATATTCATAGATTTTACTCGAATGGGTTCTCTGTCCTTTCTGCTCAAGGCGTCGGCTACCACATTTGCCTTCCCCGGGTAGTAACGAATCTCAAAGTCGTAATCATTCAACAATTCAATCCACCTACGCTGCCTCATATTCAGTTGTTTCTGATTAAATATGTGTTGAAGACTTTTGTGGTCGGTATATATAATACTTTTGACCCCATATAAGTAGTGCCTCCAAGTCTTTAATGCAAAAACAACCGCTCCTAATTCCAAATCATGCGTCGTATAATTTTGCTCGTGAATCTTCAATTGTCTAGACGCATAAGCAATCACCTTCGTCCGTTGCATTAATACACAACCGAGACCTTGCTTTGATGCGTCACAATAAATCACAAAATCATCATTCCCTTCAGGCAATGCCAATATAGGTGCCGTAGTTAGCTTTTTCTTCAATAATTGAAACGCCTTCTCTTGTTCATCCTTCCATTCAAATTTCTTCCCTTTATGCGTTAATGCAGTCAAGGGTTTTGCTATTTTGGAGAAATCTTGGATGAATCTTCTGTAGTAACCAGCCAATCCTAAAAATTAACGTATATGCTTCGGAGTTTTTGGGGTTTCCCACTTTTCAACGGTTTCAATCTTTGTCGGGTCCACCTGGATACCTTCTTTGTTCACTATGTGACCGAGGAATTGAACTTCTTCCAACCAAAATGCACACTTTGAAAACTTAGCGTACAGTATTTCTTTCCTCAATACTTCTAGCACTTTTCTCAAATGTTCTTCGTGCTCTTGATCATTCTTTGAGTAAATAAGTATGTCATCGATGAAAACAATGACAAACTTGTCAAGATATGGCCCACACACTCGGTTCATAAGGTCCATGAACACAGTTGGTGCGTTAGTCAATCCAAACGGCATAATCATAAACTCGTAATGACCATAACGCGTCCTAAAAGCAGTTTTTGGAATATCATCCTCCTTTACTTGCATTTGATGATATCCAGAACATAAATCGATCTTCTAATAAACCGATGAGCCTTGTAGTTGATCAAATAAGTCGTCAATTCTCGGTAGTGGATAACGGTTTTTGATGGTAAGTTTGTTCAACTCTCTGTAGTCAATACACAACCTAAATGTACCATCCTTTTTCTTGACAAACAAAACAGGAGCTCTCCATGGTGATGTGCTTAGTCGAATGAAACCACGTTCTAATAGTTCTTGCAGTTGGCTTTGCAGTTCTTTCATCTCGCTGGGTGCGAGTCTATAAGGAGCACGAGCTATTGATGCAGCTCCTGGTAGAAGATCTATTTGAAATTCAACAGATCGATGTGGAGGTAGTCCCCGTAATTCTTTCGAAAATACATCGGGAAATTCTTTTGCAACGAGAACATCAATGATGCTCTTTTCTTCAGTTTGTACTTTCTCGACGTGTGCTAGAACAGCATAGCAACCTTTTCTTATTAGTTTTTGTGCCTTCAAATTACTAATAAGATGTAGCTTCGTGTTGCCCTTTTCTCCGTACACAATTAAGGGTTCTCCTTCTTCTCGTACAATGCGAATTGCATTTTTATAACATACGATCTCTGCTTTCACCTTCTTCAGCCAGTCCATGCCAACTATTACATCAAAACTCCCTAACTCTACTGGTATCAAATCAATCTTAAATATTTCGCTACCCAGTTTAATTTCTCGATTTCGGCATATATAATCTGCTGAAATTAATTTACCGTTTGCTAATTCGAGTAAAAATTTACTATCCAACGGCGTCAATGGACAACTTAATTTAGCACAAAAATATCTACTCATATAGCTTCTATCCGCACCCGAATCAAATAAAACGTAAGCAGATTTATTGTCAATAAGAAACGTACCCGTAACAAGCTCCAGGTCTTCCTGTGCCTCTGCCGCATTAATATTGAAAACTCTTCCACGGCCTTGTCCATTCGTGTTCTCCTGGTTCAGGCAATTTCTAATAATGTGGCCCGGTTTACACATTTATAACAAACTACATTGGCATAACTTGCTCCGACACTACTTGCTCCGCCATTACTCGTTCCGACACCATTTGTTCCTTTTGTTCTGTTAACCCCTGGTCCGTAGACCTCACACTTCGCCGCGCTATGACCATTTCTTTTACACTTGTTGCAAAATTTGGTGCAGAACCCCGAGTGATACTTTTCACACCTTTGGCATAGCTGCTTCTGAATGTTGTTGTTGTTACGGTTGTTATTGTTGTTAGGATGATTGTTGTAGTAGTTGTTGTTGTTGTTGTTGTTGTTGTTGTTGGGCCATTTGTTATAGTTACGATTGATGTTGCGATTGTTGGGATAGTTGTTGCGATTATTGTTGTAATTGCTGTTGTTGTTGTATTGGTGATTCTTATCACCGTTTTTCTCCCACTTTCTTTTAACTTGCTTCACATTGGCCTCTTCAGCCGCCTGTTCTTTAATTCTTTCCTCAATCTGGTTCACTAGTTTGTGAGCCATTCTACATGCCTGTTGTATGGAGGCGGGCTCGTGTGAACTTATATCTTCTTGGATTCTTTCCGGTAATCCTTTCACAAACGCGTCGATCTTCTCTTCCTCATCTTCGAACGCTCTCGGACACAATAGGCACAATTCTGTGAATCGTCTTTCGTACGTGGTAATATCAAATCCTTGGGTTCGTAACCCTCTAAGTTCTGTCTTGAGCTTATTGACCTCGGTTCTGGGATGGTACTTCTCGTTCATCAAGTGCTTGAATGCTGACCACGGTAGTGCGTAAGCATCATCTTGTCCCACTTGCTCTAGATAGGTATTCCACCATGTTAATGCAGTACCTGTGAAGGTATGCGTAGCGTACTTCACTTTGTCCTTTTTAGTACACTTACTTATGGCAAACACCGATTCGACCTTCTCGGTCCACCGTTTCAATCCGATCGGTCCTTCGGTTCCATCAAATTCTAAAGGTTTCCAGGCAGTGAATTCTTTGTAGGTGCATCCTACACGATTTCTTTTGCCATTCGCTGCATTGCTAGATTCGGAGTTATTGTTGGTATGTAGCGCAGCCTGTACTGCGGCTATGTTTGAAGCAAGAAAGGCACAAAATTCCTCTTCGCTCATATTCAAGGTGTGTCTAGTAGTCGGTGCCATTTCCTTCAAAATAGTCAAATGAAACGAGTTAATCATATAGAATATGAAGAGTGGTCAATAGTATTTCGTAGCGTAATATGAACTTATTTATAAAAGCTCTTTCTTCTTATTAGCGTTTTATACTCTTTAATTCGGGTAGTACCTACCCGTTAAGTTCATACTTAGTAGCTAACATACCATTTCAACTACTACAATTCTATATGAAAAACTAATCACAAAAAAAAAAAAAAATATATCATATTCAAACCTTTATACAATAACTTGCAAACTTACAATACCGCTTTTTTTACATATAGCATGAAATATAGCACATAAAACTTTGATACAAAGTAGTTGCGAAGATAATTCTAGTTAATAAATAAGGCGTTCAGCAAAGGCAATAAAGACAAGTAATTCATACGTCCAGAAACAAGTCATGCATTCTGGTTTTACTAATACCACTTCCCATCCTTGGTTTTGTGGAACATAACCGTTGTGACCGATAGTAAGACAATGTGTTGTAATGTCGTCAAGAGGATGAAGGTTACGTAATGACCAACAGTCTCGTAATAACCTAAAAACCTCATTTCTTACCCCAATTACCGACTCCGTCACTTGTGGGAACGTTTTGTTTAATAGTTGTAGCCCGATGTTCTTGTTCTCACTTTGGTGAGAAGCGAACATTACTAACCCGTAAGCATAACATGCTTCTTTATGTTGCATGTTAGCCGCTTTTTCTAAATCACGAAGTCCTATATTCGGATAAATTGAGTCATAATAATTTCTTAACCCGTTGCGTAAAATAGCATTTGGGTTCCCCGCAATATATGCGTCAAAGTAAACACATCGTAACTTATGGATTTCCCAATGTGATATCCCCCATCTTTTGAACGAAAGCCTTTTATAAATCAAGGCATTCTTGGAACGTTCTTCGAATGTCTTACAAACTGATCTCGCCTTAAATAGTTGTGCCGATGAATTCTGACCGACTCTAGACAAGATTTCATCAATCATGTCTCCGGGTAGGTCTCTTAAAATATTGGGTTGTCTATCCATTTTGTGTTTTTATACTGTAAAATAGACAAGAGTTAGATTCATAAAAAAAATACTTATTAATACAAGCAATTTTTACGTATATCATAAAGCATAAGCACACTATATTACATATATTACACCACACGAATACAACTATCTTATTCTGACTCGCTCGTTTCTTCTTCGGTTTTGGTTCGTTTTTCCAAGTTTCTAGGGATATATGATGTTCCCCTAATACGAGTCGTCGTTTTCCACATTGGTTTAGAAAAACCTGGTGGTTTAGAGGTTCCCGGGTTATTGTCACAACTTAAGAAATACGGGTGTTGACGATACATATAAAGTTCATCGGGTTTGGAATCAAATTTCTCTATTTTTATGCCCTTTCCCTTATTGTTCTCTTTTGCCTTATTAAATTGTGTTGGGGTAATTTCTATAACATCATCGGAATCCTTCTCGGGATCCGATTCATCGGAGAATTGGTAATCCTCCCAATACTTTGCTTCCTTGGCGAAAACACCATTGACCATAATTAACTTTGGTCGGTTGGTTGAGGATTTTCTTCTACTTAACCGTTTTATTATTTCCCCCACTGGTTCTATTTCTTCTTCCGGTTCCGATTCTTCTTCCGGTTCCGATTCTTCTTCCGGTTCCGACTCTTCTTCCGGTTCCTCTTCGGGAACTTGTGAATCAGTCCACGAATCATTCCAATTTACTTTGACTCTTCATTATTATTAGGTGAGTCAATGGGACTTGTTCTAGAGGTAGACATCTATCACATAATATCAAACACGTTAAGAGATTAATATATCACATAATATTCACATGTTAAAAATATATAGTTTCCAACAAAAATGTTAAGCAATCATTTTTAAAGAAAATACGGTCGAAGTCCAGACTCACTAATGCATCCTAACAAACTCGATAAGACACACTAATTCAAATTTTCTGGTTCTCTAAGACCAACGCTCGGATACCAACTGAAATGTCCCTTTCATATTGATTATAAACGTTCCATATTAATTGATTTCGTTGCGAGGTTTTGACCTCTATATGAGACGTTTTTCAAAGACTGCATTCATTTTTAAAACAACCATAACCTTTATTTTATCAATAAAGGTTTCAAAAGCATTACGTATATTATCAAATAATGATAATCTAAAATATACTGTTTACACACGACCATTACATAATGGTTTACAATAGAAATATATTACATCGACATATGTTTCTTGAATGTAGTTTTTACACAATATCATACAAACATGGACTCCAAATCTTGTCCTTATTTTAGTATGCAATAGCGGAAGTTCTTAGTATTCACCGGAGAATAAACATGCTTTAAACGACAACAAAAATGTTGGTGAGTTATAGGTTTAACCTATATATATCAAATCGTAACAATAGACCACAAGATTTCATATTTCAATATACATCCCATACATAGAGATAAAAATCATTCATATGGTGAACACCTGGTAACCGACATTAACAAGATGCATATATAAGAATATCCCCATCATTTCGAGACACCCTTCGGATATGATATAAATTTTGAAGTACTAAAGCATCCAGTACTTTGGATGGGGTTTGTTAGGTCCAATAGATCTATCTTTAGGATTCGCGTCAATTAGGTTATCTGTTCCCTAATTCTTAGGTTACCAGACTTAATAAAAAGGGGCATATTCGATTTCGATAATTCAACCATAGAATGTAGTTTCACGTACTTGTGTCTATTTTGTAAATCATTTATAAAACCTGCATGTATTCTCATCCCAAAAATATTAGATTTTAAAAGTGGGACTATAACTCACTTTCACAGATTTTTACTTCGTCGGGAAGTAAGACTTGGCCACTGGTCGATTCACGAACCTATAACAAATATGTACATATATATCAAAGTATATTCAAAATATATTTACAACACTTTTAATACATTTTGATGTTTTACGTTTATTAAGTTAGCTGTCCTCGTTAGTAACCTACAACTAGTTGTCCAACGTTAAATGTACAGAAAAAAATTGATATATATTATCTTGAATCAATCCACGACCCAGTGTATACACGTCTCAGGCTAGATCACAACTCAAAGTATATATATTTTTGGAATCAACCTCAACCCTGTATATCTAACTCCCACATTACTGCATATAGAGTGTCTATGGTTGTTCCAAATAATATATACACATGGGTCGATATGATATGTCAAAACATTTGCATACGTGTCTATGGTATCCCAAGATTACATAATATATTAGAATACATGTATAATACAATATAAGTTAGCTAGGATATGATTAATATAGATTTGTTACCAATTTTTACGTTGCTACAACAAGAAAAATTATCCAATCTTGTTTTACCCATAACTTCTTCATTTTAAATCCGTTTTGAGTGAAATAAATTGCTATGGTTTTATATTGAACTCTATTTTATGAATCTAAACAGAAAGTATAGGTTTATAGTCAAAAATATAAGTTACAAGTTATTTTTGTAAAGGTAGTCATTTCAGTCGAAAGAACGACGTCTAGATGACCATTTTAGAAAACATACTTCCACTTTGAGTTTAACCATGATTTTTGGATATAGTTTCATGTTCATAAGAAAAATCATTTTCCCAGAAGAACAACTTTTACATAAAAGTTTATCATAGTTTTTAATTAACTAACCCAAAACAGCCCGCGGTGTTACTACGACGGCGTATGTCCAGTTTTACAGTGTTCTTCGTGTTTCCAGGGTTTAAATCATTAAGTTAGCATATCATATAGATATATAACATGTGTTTAGTTGATTTTAAATGTCAAATTAGAAGGATTAACTTTTGTTTGCGAACAAGTTTAGAATTAACTAAACTATGTTCTAGTGATTACAAGTTTAAACCTTCAAATAAGATAGCTTTATATGTATGAAACAAATGATGTTATGAACATCATTACTACCTCAAGTTTTTTGGATAAAGCTACTGGAAATGAGAAAAATGGATCTAGCTTCAAAGGATCCTTGGATGGCTTGAAAGTTCTTGAAGCAGAATCATGACACGAAAACAAGTTCAAGTAAGATTTCCACTCGAAATAAGATTGTTATAGTTATAGAAATTGAATCAAAGTTTGAATATGAGTATTACATTGTATTAGAAAGATATCTTACTGTAAATAAGAAAGATTTCTTGAGGTTGGATTCTACAAGATTGGAAGTAAGCTAGCAAACTTGGAAGTATTCTTGATTTTATGAAACTAGAACTTGTAGAATTTATGAAGAACACTTAGAACTTGAAGATAGAACTTGAGAGAGATTAATTAGATGAAGAAAATTGAAGAATGAAAGTGTTTGTAGGTATTTTTGGTCATTGGTATATGGATTAGATATAAAGGATGTGTAATTTTGTTTACATGTAAATAAGTCATGAATGATTACTTATATTTTTGTAATTTTATGAGATATTTCATGCTAGTTGCCAAATGATGGTTCCCACATGTGTTAGGTGACTCACATGGGCTGCTAAGAGCTGATCATTGGAGTGTATATACTAATAGTACATACATCTAAAAGCTGTGTATTGTATGAGTACGAATACGGGTGCATACGAGTAGAATTATTGATGAAACTGAACGAGGATGTAATTGTAAGCATTTTTGTTAAGTAGAAGTATTTTGATAAGTGTCTTGAAGTCTTTCAAAAGTGTATGAATACATATTAAAACACTACATGTATATACATTTTAACTGAGTTGTTAAGTCATCGTTAGTCGTTACATGTAAGTGTTGTTTTGAAACCTTTAGGTTAACGATCTTGTTAAATGTTGTTAACCCATTGTTTATTAAATCAAATGAGATGTAAAATTATTACAATTATCATGATATCACGATGTATTAATATATCTTAATATGATATATATACATTAAATTTCGTTACAACGATAATCGTTACATATATGTCTCGTTTCAAAATCATTAAGTTAGTAGTCTTGTTTTTACATATGTAGTTCATTGTTAATATACTTAATGATATGTTTACTTATCATAATATCATGTTAACTATATATATATATATATATATATATATATATATATATATATATATATATATATATGTCATCATATAGTTTTTACAAGTTTTAACGTTCGTAAATCGCCGATCAACTTGGGTGGTCAATTGTCTATATGAAACCTATTTCAATTAATCAAGTCTTAACAAGTTTGATTGCTTAACATGTTGGAAACATTTAATCATGTAAATATCAATTTCATTTAATATATAAAAACATGGAAAAGTTCGGGTCACTACACGTATAATCATAAGATCGACTTGGACAGGCTAGCTTAAAGCTAGCTTATTAATAGGCGACACTAATGATTTAGGGTTTAGGGTCCATGATTTAATATAATATATGTTTTGGGTTTATATGGTTTAATATTCGGGGTTTAGGCCGAGTTTAGGGTTTACGTTTTAGGGTTTCGTCAAAATTAAGGTGTAACTTTGGCTGGGACACCTCAACCCTATGTTTCCTATGGAAACCACCAAACCCACCCTGAAAAGGTCGGATGCTGGAAAATTACTGGCCTCCACCGGGTCCCCAACCATGTGACAGGCCAATCATCAACCCACTATCCAGAGTTGCAAATTATTGCCCCAAGTGGGGATTATTGAACCTACACCATATTTGGTCAAGCTTCCTCATGGCAGTGGGTCCTAGTTTCTAAGGTATCAGGTGAGCTACTGCTAAATTGGTATGATTTAGGGTTTAGGGTATATGGTTTATGGTTTAGGGTTTAAGGGTTTAGGGTTTTTATGGTTTAATGTTAAGGGTTTTATATATATATATATGGTTTAATGTTTAGGGTTTATATATGGTTTATGTATTAGGGTTTAAGGTTTTGGGTTTAGGGTTTTGGGTATAGGGTTTATTGTTTAAGGTATAAGATTTAGGGTTTAGGGTATAAGGTTTATGGTTTAGGGTTTAGTGTACGGTTTATGGTTTAGTGTTTATGGTTTAATGTTTAGGGTTTATGGTTTATGGTTTAGGGTTTAAGGTATTGGGTTTAGGAATTGGGTATAGGGTTTATGGTTTAGGGTTTAGGGTATAAGCTTAAATAGATACTAACTAGTGGAGGAGCCCTCGCTTCGCGTCGGGACTCCATTTCGGATATAATTTGTTGTGTTTGGTTCGTAAAATTATTTCGTGTTTAGCGGTTATGATTATGTCGGTTAAACATATCCCGAGTCGTACAAAAATTTAAAGGCGGTTAAAAATTTAGGTGGATTTGTTGGGGAGTTTTATGAAAAATAAAGAAGTTACGATTTGGCCCTTGAAGTTTAACTTTAGACCCCTATGGAGTTTACATTTTTTACCCTAGAAATTTACATTTGGCGCCCTAAAGTTTATAATGATTGTCAATGTTTAGTGTGGTGTCATTGTGAGTACAACCTTTTTGCACGACATACAAACGATTAAAGCATTGGAAAGAACTATTCATAAAACCTTTGTCTTTTAGATATATAATAATAAAATAATAATAATAATAATAATAATAATAATAATAATAATAATAATAATAATAATAATAATAATAATAATAATAATAATAATAATGAATAGTTATTAGTTAATAAAATTTATGTGGTTGATTTATAATGAATGAGGAGTTTAATGGTTAAATAATAAAATGTGAAAACTTTCTGCTAAGTTTGCAAAAGTATAAAGTTAAGTATTGTAAAAGGCGGGGTCTAATTATGGAAATATAAAAAGTTTGAGGGTACGTGGTTGATTTATAATGAATGATGAGTTTAATGGTTAAATAATAAAATGTGAAAACTTTCTGCTAAGTTTGCAAAAGTATAAAGTTAAGTATTGTAAAAGGCGGGGTCTAATTATGGAAATATAAAAAGTTTGAGGTTAGTTGTGAAACTTATGGTGGACTATTCATTTGGACCATGCCAATTAGATATATAGAGTAATTATTTCAAACAAAAGATCTTAACCATCCATTTCTCCTATTCAATTTCTTACAACCATTGGATCTACAAGTGAATTGATTATTAGTTAACACTTTTTTCACTCCTAATTAACTTTACATAAATACCCTTCATTTAAAATATCCCTCTAAAATTCAAATTTAAAAATGGAGTTACAAATTTACAACAATTTCCACTAAACTCTCCATTAAATGCGTTCCGATTTAAATTTACCCATATTAGGATTTTAAATTTGACAGACAATCAATCTTAATATATGTTCATATCGTAATATCATAATAAAAAAAATAAATATGCAATTTTTATTATTATTATTATTATTTTTTTTAAATCAACAAACGTGGCAAAATTAATACACTACACAAATGCACTTGGTCAAAAGATATATAAGGAGAAAACTAACAATCCCTACAAATTAGATAGTAGATAAAATCTCTACGATTACAAAAAAATTTGCAGAATCAGTTGGCGAGACTCGGTTCATATAATCACAATGATCGAAGAAATCAAACACTATCAGTTGCAGAATTGAATAATCGATTAAGGTATATCTGATCGTAAAATTAGGGTTCGTATAAAGTCATATTCGTCATCAATTTCTGTTTTTTGCTGATTTATTTCTTATTAAAAAATCTTCCGGTCGCAGCGACGGTATGTATGAAGTAAGTTTGGAGATATTTTGTTAAGATTAATATATTGTTATGGATCTATTTATTTTGAAATTCGATTTAGGATTTGATTGTTTTCTGATTTGATTTTGATTTAGGTTTTAGATTTATGTCTTTGATTTTGATATCTGAATGAATGTATTCTAATTTGATGAGTATTTATTGAATGAATGCACTGATTTCGATATATGTTTAGTTGCTCTTGTAAAAGTGAAGTACTGCAGCTAAGGGTTACACTCTATGAAGACCAATTAACTATATGTATCTCATTATTATGTTTATGTTTTGAAACAGGTTAATATTTGAGTCATACAAGTCACCTTTTGAGGTTCCAAGCTAAACAAATTGGTATGTAAATATATCAACTTTTGCGAACACTTGATAGTTGCTTTAAAGGGTTTATTGAGGATTATAAATCAATATTGAATATTAAGAAATCATTTTGTTGTTACATTTACGTGTTCATTCCGGAATAAAGGTAAATTCTGAAATTGTATTAATTCAACATAACTGACGTTTATGCTATAAAGTTAGGATTCAACATAGGGTTGTTATGAATTAGGTTCAGCTTTGGTGTTGTTGATTGGATAGTCATTGTAGATTGCTCAAGTACACCATGCAAACTTTACATGATGTGTAGGAGGTGGTTGTACATGTTCAGCATGAAGGCATCAAAACTATAATCTTGAAGGTTTAACAATCCCTCAACTACTACATATTGGCACACTGAAATTGTATCAGAATCACCATTTTGATATTTTTAAGGTTTACTTATTTTTTAATTTGTTTGCCTAAAATAAACCCTCACTAAGAGTTAAGTACTAAGATACATTGCAGTTGATCTTTGTCATGTCTACGTGGACTAGATAGCCGACAACATTTGCCTACAAACATTGCATCGATGTAACCCTTGCAAATGAAATTGCAGGTGTAAATTTTATACTTAATGTTGTTGCTGTTGGTCTTTCTTTGATAAGTATATTAAGTATTAGTGATTATGTGATTTATTTGATCAATATTTGTAGGTGAAAACGATTATGTGCTTAGACATTATTTTACTTATTTCATTATGAACTTAGACTATTAGGTAAGTATCTTTGTTGTTCGCAGGAGAGCGAGGAGATTTTGTAAGAATGACGCTTGGTTTAGCTACGGTTGCTGAAAATGCAACAAGGAAGTTGGAATTTTTTTTGGATGGAAGCTATTGATGCGGGTTTTTAGTGATAATTGTGGACATGTTAAAACAGTATATCTTAAGTTGATATACTTACAACTACTTAGTAATAATTATATATAGCCATAGTTGTTACTACTAATTTGCCTTTTATTTGGTATATGTTTGAACATTAAAGATACTAACAATTAGAATTGTCAAAACAGAATTCGGCTTATGATTTTCATTCATGACAGGACTGGTGGTTGTGATATGGTAATGTTTGATAGTCAACTTGCTTAAATGACGCAAAAATATATCATGGTTAAATGCTAGAGCATAAACTGTAAGTTATATCCATTATGTATTCATTCATCATTTGTTGAATTTGCATAAATGAAAATTGTATTAAAAAGGGAATATGTATTTCTTGACAACACTTCAAAATGATACTACCTTGGTTATCCTAATATTTTTTTCCACTTTTTGTTTCCATAGTGTGCTGATCCCACCAACCATCAACATGAGTTGTATGATAGTCTGCGCAAATCGTTTGTGTTTCACAAAAGGATCACAACCTTCAACATAAATAGAAATTACTCAAGATACACCATAATTGGTGGTTTTGACGATCAAGACGTGTTAAGGCGCTTGATGAAAAGCTGAAAGAAAAGGATCCTGTATTTCGATGGGAAGATTCGAGCTCCACAGATAAGACACTAATTACGGACAAGGTACTTTCCAAAACTGTGTTATCACTCCAATTGAGTTCAGAACATCCTTATTACAAATGATGTAAAACTTCAGGTCTAGTGGCACCCAAAATATCAATAACGGATTATTTTGTCATCATGAAAACTTCTTGATCTGTTAGTTTGAAGTTTTGGTTATAATTATTCTTCAGTAATTCCATGAATCATTTCAGGCAACATGATTCACCAGTGCCCAAAAATTTATTTATTTTTATTTCATATTGCGGTTCGGTTATATATATTACTGTATGTGATAATGGTTCGTCACGTTCATCATTTTTGGTGTATTACATTGGATCGCCTCACTTTATTACTTTATTTCAGTAGCATATGTGATACAACACCACCAGTAATATTATCATATTTGCATATTAAGAAGTTCACAATTACATACATAATAGCATACTTATTTTTTACATGACGATCAATTACATGTGTATACTTTAAAGAATACCAAAAGATACTAAAATATCAATGGCGCTAATGAAAACTCATAAGTCACATGTACCTTAAAAGATTAATGTCATAACCGGAAGTGTTTTGTATTTGTAACTGGCCTAAATAATCCATTTACTTAAGAATGGGTCAATTCAAGAAGTTATGGTTTGTCTATGAGATTCACATTCAGGAATATTATAAAGGTTGTGATTTTCTTTTTTTCTTTTCTTGAAAGGCAATATATAAAGTTTGTAATCAATCTCATCTAATTTTCACATTCATGAAATTATGTAGGTAGTGATTTATATCTCATCTAATTACTAAAAAGAGCTTATATGTATAATGCATACATTATTTGATGGCCGAAGGTTTTTGTTTTTCATGTACATTCCTGCAAGGGTGAGTTATTGAAAATTAAGAATTTGTTGTGGCGGTCGCTGTTAGTTTTATATGTTTGTCTATAAACCAGGTCTCACATTCATGCAAATGCAAATGGAATAATTAAGATGTAGGTCTTAGAAGAAGCCAATAATATGATTGCCACATATTTTGTTTGCATTTAGGGGGATGTATGTGTTTAAATCAGTGTTATGTATAATGTGTATAGCGATTATGAAACGCACAGTCTCAATTTGGACTTCGACCGTGTCTGCATGTCAAAAGTTTTGCTTATCATTTCGTGTCGAAAATTACCTGCTTATCATCCTTAAAGTCTAGACACATCTTAAAGCATTGATTGCATGAATAGTGTATAGACAAGATTCGTATCTTAGCGTATATGTTAATTCATATCTTAGCGTATCTGTTACTGTAAACTTTGCCTGACATATTCTGAAAATCCCTCCGTAATCTACGAAATCTTTTGCTCTCTATATATATATATATATATAGATATTCTATGTAATTAGAATACCATCCGATAGCCGGAAATCATTCATATCGAAAAATCCTTTACTCAATCTTATGAAATGGAACTCGTCGCTAGTTCAAGTTCTTTAGAACCCGACAGCTGTTCTGACATGGATGTTCACCTAAGTGAAATGTCCCGTTCTTATTGATTAAAAACGTTCCATATTAATTGATTTCGTTGCGAGGTTTTGACCTCTATATGAGACGTTTTTCAAAGACTGCATTCATTTTTAAAACAAACCATAACCTTTATTTCATAAATAAAGGTTTAAAAAGCTTTACGTAGATTATCAAATAATGATAATCTAAAATATCCTGTTTACACACGACCATTACATAATGGTTTACAATACAAATATGTTACATCGAAATCAGTTTCTTGAATGCAGTTTTTACACAATATCATACAAACATGGACTCCAAATCTTGTCCTTATTTTAGTATGCAACAGCGGAAGCTCTTAATATTCACCTGAGAATAAACATGCTTTAAACGTCAACAAAAATGTTGGTGAGTTATAGGTTTAACCTATATATATCAAATCGTAACAATAGACCACAAGATTTCATATTTCAATACACATCCCATACATAGAGATAAAAATCATTCATATGGTGAACACCTGGTAACCGACAATAACAAGATGCATATATAAGAATATCCCCATCATTCCGGGACACCCTTCGGATATGATATAAATTTCGAAGTACTAAAGCATCCGGTACTTTGGATGGGGTTTGTTAGGCCCAATAGATCTATCTTTAGGATTCGCGTCAATTAGGGTGTCTGTTCCCTAATTCTTAGATTACCAGACTTAATAAAAAGGGGCATATTCGATTTTGATAATTCAACCATAGAATGTAGTTTCACGTACTTGTGTCTATTTTGTAAATCATTTATAAAACCTGCATGTATTCTCATCCCAAAAATATTAGATTTTAAAAGTGGGACTATAACTCACTTTCACAGATTTTTACTTCGTCGGGAAGTAAGACTTGGCCACTGTTGATTCACGAACCTATAACAATATATACATATATATTAAAGTATGTTCAAAATATATTTACAACACTTTTAATATATTTTGATGTTTTAAGTTTATTAAGTCAGCTGTCCTCGTTAGTAACCTATAACTAGTTGTCCACAGTTAGATGTACAGAAATAAATCGATAAATATTATCTTGAATCAATCCACGGCCCAGTGTATACGTATCTCAGTATTGATCACAACTCAAAATATATATATTGTGGAATCAACCTCAACCCTGTATAGCTAACTCCAACATTCACATATAGAGTGTCTATGGTTGTTCCGAAATATATATAGATGTGTCGACATGATAGGTCGAAACATTGTATACGTGTCTATGGTATCTCAAGATTACATAATATACAATACAAGTTGATTAAGTTATGGTTGGAATAGATTTGTTACCAATTTTCACGTAGCTAAAATGAGAAAAATTATCCAATCTTGTTTTACCCATAACTTCTTCATTTTAAATCCGTTTTGAGTGAATCAAATTGCTATGGTTTCATATTGAACTCTATTTTATGAATCTCAACAGAAAAAGTATAGGTTTATAGTCGGAAAAATAAGTTACAAGTCGTTTTTGTAAAGGTAGTCATTTCAGTCGAAAGAACGACGTCTAGATGACCATTTTAGAAAACATACTTCCACTTTGAGTTTAACCATAATTTTTGGATATAGTTTCATGTTCATAATAAAAATCATTTTCTCAGAATAACAACTTTTAAATCAAAGTTTATCATAGTTTTTAATTAACTAACCCAAAACAGCCCGCGGTGTTACTACGACGGCGTAAATCCGGTTTTACGGTGTTTTTCGTGTTTCCAGGTTTTAAATCATTAAGTTAGCATATCATATAGATATAGAACATGTGTTTAGTTGATTTTAAAAGTCAAGTTAGAAGGATTAACTTTTGTTTGCGAACAAGTTTAGAATTAACTAAACTATGTTCTAGTGATTACAAGTTTAAACCTTCGAATAAGATAGCTTTATATGTATGAATCGAATGATGTTATGAACATCATTACTACCTTAATTTCCTTGGATAAACCTACTGGAAAAGAGAAAAATGGATCTAGCTTCAATGGATCCTTGGATGGCTCGAAGTTCTTGAAGCAGAATCATGACACGAAAACAAGTTCAAGTAAGATCATCACTTGAAATAAGATTGTTATAGTTATAGAAATTGAACCAAAGTTTGAATATGATTATTACCTTGTATTAGAATGATAACCTACTGTAAGAAACAAAGATTTCTTGAGGTTGGATGATCACCTTACAAGATTGGAAGTGAGCTAGCAAACTTGAAAGTATTCTTGATTTTATGAAACTAGAACTTTTGGAATTTATGAAGAACACTTAGAACTTGAAGATAGAACTTGAGAGAGATCAATTAGATGAAGAAAATTGAAGAATGAAAGTGTTTGTAGGTGTTTTTGGTCGTTGGTGTATGGATTAGATATAAAGGATATGTAATTTTGTTTTCATGTAAATAAGTCATGAATGATTACTCATATTTTTGTAATTTTATGAGATATTTCATGCTAGTTGCCAAATGATGGTTCCCACATGTGTTAGGTGACTCACATGGGCTGCTAAGAGCTGATCATTGGAGTGTATATACCAATAGTACATACATCTAAAAGCTGTGTATTGTACGAGTACGAATACGGGTGCATACGAGTAGAATTGTTGATGAAACTGAACGAGGATGTAATTGTAAGCATTTTTGTTAAGTAGAAGTATTTTGATAAGTGTATTGAAGTCTTTCAAAAGTGTATAAATACATATTAAAACACTACATGTATATACATTTTAACTGAGTCGTTAAGTCATCGTTAGTCGTTACATGTAAGTGTTGTTTTGAAACCTTTAGGTTAACGATCTTGTTAAATGTTGTTAACCCAATGTTTATAATATCAAATGAGATTTTAAATTATTATATTATCATGATATTATCATGTATGAATATCTCTTAATATGATATATATACATTAAATGTCTTTACAACGATAATCGTTACATATATGTCTCGTTTAAAAATCATTAAGTTAGTAGTCTTGTTTTTACATATGTAGTTCATTGTTAATATACTTTATGATATGTTTTCTTATCATAGTATCATGTTAACTATATATATATATATATCCATATATATGTCATCATATAGTTTTTACAAGTTTTAACGTTCGTGAATCACCGATCAACTTGGGTGGTCAATTGTCTATATGAAACATATTTCAATTAATCAAGTCTTAACAAGTTTGATTGCTTAACATGTTGGAAACATTTAATCATGTAAATATCAATCTCAATTAATATATATAAACATGGAAAAGTTCGGGTCACTACAGTACCTACCCGTTAAATAAATTTCGGCCCGAAATTTTAAGCTGTTGAAGGTGTTGACGAATCTTCTGGAAATATATGCGGGTATTTCTTCTTCATCTGATCTTCACGCTCCCAGGTGAACTCGGGTCCTCTATGAGCATTCCATCGAACCTTAACAATTGGTATCTTGTTTTGCTTAAGTCTTTTAACCTCACGATCCATTATTTCGACGGGTTCTTCGATGAATTGAAGTTTTTCGTTGATTTGGATTTCATCTAACGGAATAGTGAGATCTTCTTTAGCAAAACATTTCTTTAAATTCGAGACGTGGAAAGTGTTATGTACAGCCGCGAGTTGTTGAGGTAACTCTAGTCGGTAAGCTACTGGTCCGACACAATCAATAATCTTGAATGGTCCAATATACCTTGGATTTAATTTCCCTCGTTTACCAAATCGAACAACGCCTTTCCAAGGTGCAACTTTAAGCATGACCATCTCTCCAATTTCAAATTCTATATCTTTTCTTTTAATGTCAGCGTAGCTCTTTTGTCGACTTTGGGCGGTTTTCAACCGTTGTTGAATTTGGATGATCTTCTCGGTAGTTTCTTGTATAATCTCCGGACCCGTAATCTGTCAATCCCCCACTTCACTCCAACAAATCGGAGACCTGCACTTTCTACCATAAAGTGCTTCAAACGGCGCCATCTCAATGCTTGAATGGTAGCTGTTGTTGTAGGAAAATTCTGCTAATGGTAGATGTCGATCCCAACTGTTTCCGAAATCAATAACACATGCTCGTAGCATGTCTTCAAGCGTTTGTATCGTCCTTTCGCTCTGCCCATCAGTTTGTGGATGATAGGCAGTACTCATGTCTAGACGAGTTCCTAATGCTTGCTGTAATGTCTGCCAGAATCTTGAAATAAATCTGCCATCCCTATCAGAGATAATAGAGATTGGTATTCCATGTCTGGAGACGACTTCCTTCAAATACAGTCGTGCTAACTTCTCCATCTTGTCATCTTCTCTTATTGGTAGGAAGTGTGCTGATTTGGTGAGACGATCAACTATTACCCAAATAGTATCAAAACCACTTGCAGTCCTTGGCAATTTAGTGATGAAATCCATGGTAATGTTTTCCCATTTCCATTCCGGGATTTCGGGTTGTTGAAGTAGACCTGATGGTTTCTGATGCTCAGCTTTGACCTTAGAACACGTCAAACATTCTCCTACGTATTTAGCAACATCGGCTTTCATACCCGGCCACCAAAAATGTTTCTTGAGATCCTTGTACATCTTCCCCGTTCCAGGATGTATTGAGTATCTGGTTTTATGAGCTTCTCTAAGTACCATTTCTCTCATATCTCCAAATTTTGGTACCCAAATCCTTTCAGCCCTATACCGGGTTCCATCTTCCCGAATATTAAGATGCTTCTCCGATCCTTTGGGTATTTCATCCTTTAAATTTCCCTCTTTTAAAACTCCTTGTTGCGCCTCCTTTATTTGAGTAGTAATGTTATTATGAATCATTATATTCATAGATTTTACTCGAATGGGTTCTCTGTCCTTCCTGCTCAAGGCATCAGCTACCACATTTGCCTTCCTCGGGTGGTAACGAATCTCAAAGTCGTAATCATTCAATAATTCAATCCACCTACGCTGCCTCATATTCAGTTGTTTCTGATTAAATATGTGTTGAAGACTTTTGTGGTCGGTATATATAATACTTTTGACCCCATATAAGTAGTGCCTCCAAGTCTTTAATGCAAAAACAACCGCGCCTAATTCCAAATCATGCGTCGTATAATTTTGTTCGTGAATCTTCAATTGTCTAGACGCATAAGCAATCACCTTCGTTCGTTGCATTAATACACAACCGAGACCTTGCTTTGATGCATCACAATAAATCACAAAATCATCATTCCCTTCAGGCAATGACAATATAGGTGCCGTAGTTAGCTTTTTCTTCAATAACTGAAACGCTTTCTCTTGTTCATCATTCCATTCAAATTTCTTCCCTTTATGCGTTAATGCAGTCAAGGGTTTTGCTATTCTGGAAAAGTCTTGGATGAACCTTCTGTAGTAACCAGCTAGTCCTAAAAACTGGCGTATGTGTTTCGGAGTTTTCGGGGTTTCCCACTTTTCAACAGTTTCTATCTTTGCCGGATCCACCTTAATACCTTCTTTGTTCACTATGTGACCGAGGAATTGAACTTCTTCCAACCAAAATGCACACTTTGAAAACTTAGCGTACAATTCTTCCTTCCTCAATACTTCTAACACCTTTCTCAAATGTTCACCGTGTTCTTGGTCATTCTTTGAGTAAATAAGTATGTCATCAATGAAAACAATGACAAACTTGTCAAGGTATGGTCCACACACTCGGTTCATAAGGTCCATGAACACAGCTGGTGCATTAGTTAAACCAAACGGCATGACCATAAACTCGTAATGACCGTAACGTGTTCTGAAAGCAGTCTTTGGAATATCATCTTCTTTCACCCGCATTTGATGATACCCGGAACGTAAGTCAATCTTTGAATAAACAGACGAGCCTTGTAGTTGATCAAATAAGTCTTCGATTCTCGGTAGTGGGTAGCGGTTCTTGATGGTAAGTTTGTTCAACTCTCGGTAGTCGATACACAACCTGAATGTACCATCTTTCTTCTTGACAAACAAAACAGGAGCTCCCCACGGTGATGTGCTTGGTCGAATGAAACCACGCTCTAAAAGTTCTTGTAATTGGCTTTGCAGTTCTTTCATCTCGCTGGGTGCGAGTCTGTAAGGAGCACGAGCTATTGGTGCAGCTCCTGGTACAAGATCTATTTGAAATTCAACGGATCGATGTGGGGGTAATCCCGGTAATTCTTTCGGAAATACATCGGGAAATTCTTTTGCAATGGGAACATCATTGATGCTCTTTTCTTCAGTTTGTACTTTCTCGACGTGTGCTAGAACAGCATAGCAACCTTTTCTTATTAGTTTTTGTGCCTTCAAATTACTAATAAGATGTAGCTTCGTGTTGCCCTTTTCTCCGTACACCATTAAGGGTTTTCCTTTTTCTCGTATAATGCGAATTGCATTTTTGTAACAAACGATCTCCGCTTTCACTTCTTTCAACCAGTCCATACCGATTATCACATCAAAACTCCCTAACTCTACTGGTATCAAATCAATCTTAAATGTTTCGCTAACCAGTTTAATTTCTCGATTCCGACATATATTATCTGCTGAAATTAATTTACCATTTGCTAATTCGAGTAAAAATTTACTATCCAAAGGCGTCAATGGACAACTTAATTTAGCACAAAAATCTCTACTCATATAGCTTCTATCCGCACCCGAATCAAATAAAACGTAAGCAGATTTATTGTCAATAAGAAACGTACTCGTAACAAGCTCCGGGTCTTCCTGTGCCTCTGCCGCATTAATATTGAAAACTCTTCCACGGCCTTGTCCATTCATGTTCTCCTGGTTCGGGCAATTTCTAATAATGTGGCCCGGTTTTCCACATTTATAACAAACTACATTGGCATAACTTGCTCCGACACTACTTGCTCCGCCATTACTCGTTCCGACACCATTTGTTCCTTTCGTTCTATTAACCCCTGGTCCGTAGACCTCACACTTCGCCGCGCTATGACCATTTCTTTTACACTTGTTGCAAAATTTGGTGCAGAACCCCGAGTGATTCTTTTCACACCTTTGGCATAGCTGCTTCTAATTGTTGTTGTTGTTGTTGCGGTTATTATTGTTGTTGGGATGATTGTTGTAGTTGCTGTTGTTATTGTTGTTGTTGTTGTTGGGCCGTTTGTTGTAGTTGCGATTGATGTTGCGATTGTTGGGATAATTGTTGCGATTATTGTTGTAATTGCTGTTGTTGTTGTATTGGTGGTTCTTATCACCGTTTTCCTCCCACTTTCTTTTGACTTGTTTCACATTGGCCTCTTCAGCAGTCTGTTCTTTAATTCTTTCTTCAATCTGGTTCACTAGTTTGTGAGCCATTCTACATGCCTGTTGTATGGAGGCGGGCTCGTGTGAACTTATATCTTCTTGGATTCTTTCCGGTAATCCTTTCACAAACGCGTCGATCTTCTCTTCCTCATCTTCGAATGCTCCCGGACACAATAGGCACAATTCTGTGAATCGTCTTTCGTACGTGGTAATATCAAATCCTTGGGTTCGTAACCCTCTAAGTTCTGTCTTGAGCTTATTGACCTCGGTTCTGGGACGGTACTTCTCGTTCATCAAGTGCTTGAATGCTGACCACGGTAGTGCGTACGCATCATCTTGTCCCACTTGCTCTAGATAGGTATTCCACCATGTTAACGCAGAACCTGTGAAGGTATGCGTAGCGTACTTCACTTTGTCCTCTTCAGTACACTTACTTATGGCAAACACCGATTCAACCTTCTCGGTCCACCGTTTCAATCCGATCGGTCCTTCGGTTCCATCAAATTCCAAAGGTTTGCAGGCAGTGAATTCTTTGTAGGTGCATCCTACACGATTTCCTGTACTGCTAGATCCAAGGTTATTGTTGGTATGTAGCGCAGCCTGTACTGCGGCTATGTTTGAAGCTAGAAAAGTACGGAATTCCTCTTCATTCATATTCACGGTGTGTCGAGTAGTCGGTGCCATTTCCTTCAAAATAGTTAAATGGAACAAGTTAATCATACAGAATATTAAGAGTAGTTAATAGTATTTCGTAGCATAATATGAACTCATTTATAAAAGCTTTTTCTTCATATTAGCGTTTTATAAGTTTAAATTCGGGTAGTACCTACCCGTTAAGTTCATACTTAGTAGCTAATATACAATTCAACTACTACAATTCTATATGAAAAACTGATTATAATAATATTTCGCGTTCAAACTTTTATACAATATTTTACAAACTTACAATACCGCTTATTTTACATAAAGCATGAAATATAGCACACAATAACTTTGATACAAGATAGTTGTGAAGACAATTCTAGCTAGTACACAAGTCGTTCAGCAAAGGCAATAAAGACACGTAATTCATACGTCCAGAAACAAGTCATGCATTCTGCTTTTACTAGGACTACTTCCCATCCTTGGTCTTGTGCAACATAACCGTTATGGCCGTTGATAAGACAGCGTGTTGTAACGTCATCAAAGGGACGAGGGTTACGTAATGTCCAACAGTCCCGTAATAATCTAAAAACCTCATTTCTTACCCCAATTACCGACTCCGTCACTTGTGGAAACGTTTTCTTTAATAGTTGTAGCCCGATGTTCTTGTTCTCACTTTGGTGAGAAGCGAACATTACTAATCCGTAAGCATAACATGCTTCTTTATGTTGCATGTTAGCCGCTTTTTCTAAATCACGAAGTCCAATATTCGGATATATTGAGTCAAAATAATTTCTTAACCCGTTGCGTAAAATAGCATTTGGGTTCCCCGCAATATATGCGTCAAAGTAAACACATCGTAACTTATGGGTTTCCCAATGTGATATCCCCCATCTTTCAAAAGAAAGTCTCTTATAAACCAAGACATTCTTGGAACGTTCTTCGAATGTCTTACAAACTGATCTCGCCTTAAATAGTTGTGCCGAAGAATTCTGGCCGACTCTAGACAAGATTTCATCAATCATGTCTCCGGGTAGGTCTCTTAAAATATTGGGTTGTCTATCCATTTTGTGTTTTTAAACTGTAAAATAGACAAGAGTTAGATTCATAAAAAAATACTTATTAATACAAGCAATTTTTACATATATCATAAAGCATAAGAACACTATATTACATATATTACACCACACGAATACAACTATCTTATTCCGACTCGCTCGTTTCTTCTTCTTCGGTTTTGGTTCGTTTTGCCAAGTTTCTAGGGATATATGATGTTCCCCTAATACGAGCCGTCGTTGTCCACATTGGTTTAGAAAAACCTGGTGGTTTAGAGGTTCCCGGGTCATTGTTACAACTTAAGGACTTCGGGGGTTGACGATACATATAAAGTTCATCGGGGTTGGAATTAGATTTCTCTATTTTTATGCCCTTTCCCTTATTATTTTCTTTTGCCTTTTTAAATTCAGTTGGGGTAATTTCTATAACATCATCGGAATTCTCGTCGGAATCCGATTCATCGGAGAATTGGTAATCCTCCCAATATTTTGCTTCCTTGGCGGAAACACCATTGACCATAATTAACTTTGGTCGGTTGGTTGAGGATTTTCTTTTACTTAACCGTTTTATTATTTCCCCCACCGGTTCTATTTCTTCATCCGGTTCCGATTCTTCTTCCGGTTCCGATTCTTCTTCCGGTTCCGACTCTTCTTCCGGTTCCGACTCTTCTTCCGGTTCCTCTTCGGGAACTTGTGAATCAGTCCACAAATCATTCCAATTTACATTTGACTCTTCATTATTATTAGGTGAGTCAATGGGACTTGTTCTAGAGGTAGACATCTATCACATAATATCAAACACGTTAAGAGATTAATATATCACATAATATTCATATGTTAAAAATATATAGTTTCCAACAAAAATGTTAAGCAATCATTTTTAAAGAAAACACGGTCGAAGTCCAGACTCACTAATGCATCCTAACAAACTCGATAAGACACACTAATACAAATTTTCTGGTTCTCTAAGACCAACGCTCGGATACCAACTGAAATGTCCCGTTCTTATTGATTAAAAACGTTCCATATTAATTGATTTCGTTGCGAGGTTTTGACCTCTATATGAGACGTTTTTCAAAGACTGCATTCATTTTTAAAACAAACCATAACCTTTATTTCATAAATAAAGGTTTAAAAAGCTTTACGTAGATTATCAAATAATGATAATCTAAAATATCCTGTTTACACACGACCATTACATAATGGTTTACAATACAAATATGTTACATCGAAATCAGTTTCTTGAATGCAGTTTTTACACAATATCATACAAACATGGACTCCAAATCTTGTCCTTATTTTAGTATGCAACAGCGGAAGCTCTTAATATTCACCTGAGAATAAACATGCTTTAAACGTCAACAAAAATGTTGGTGAGTTATAGGTTTAACCTATATATATCAAATCGTAACAATAGACCACAAGATTTCATATTTCAATACACATCCCATACATAGAGATAAAAATCATTCATATGGTGAACACCTGGTAACCGACAATAACAAGATGCATATATAAGAATATCCCCATCATTCCGGGACACCCTTCGGATATGATATAAATTTCGAAGTACTAAAGCATCCGGTACTTTGGATGGGGTTTGTTAGGCCCAATAGATCTATCTTTAGGATTCGCGTCAATTAGGGTGTCTGTTCCCTAATTCTTAGATTATCAGACTTAATAAAAAGGGGCATATTCGATTTTGATAATTCAACCATAGAATGTAGTTTCACGTACTTGTGTCTATTTTGTAAATCATTTATAAAACCTGCATGTATTCTCATCCCAAAAATATTAGATTTTAAAAGTGGGACTATAACTCACTTTCACAGATTTTTACTTCGTCGGGAAGTAAGACTTGGCCACTGTTGATTCACGAACCTATAACAATATATACATATATATTAAAGTATGTTCAAAATATATTTACAACACTTTTAATATATTTTGATGTTTTAAGTTTATTAAGTCAGCTGTCCTCGTTAGTAACCTATAACTAGTTGTCCACAGTTAGATGTACAGAAATAAATCGATAAATATTATCTTGAATCAATCCACGACCCAGTGTATACGTATCTCAGTATTGATCACAACTCAAACTATATATATTTTGGAATCAACCTCAACCCTGTATAGCTAACTCCAACATTCACATATAGAGTGTCTATGGTTGTTCCGAAATATATATAGATGTGTCGACATGATAGGTCGAAACATTGTATACGTGTCTATGGTATCTCAAGATTACATAATATACAATACAAGTTGATTAAGTTATGGTTGGAATAGATTTGTTACCAATTTTCACGTAGCTAAAATGAGAAAAAATTATCCAATCTTGTTTTACCCATAACTTCTTCATTTTAAATCCGTTTTGAGTGAATCAAATTGCTATGGTTTCATATTGAACTCTATTTTATGAATCTCAACAGAAAAAGTATAGGTTTATAGTCGGAAAAATAAGTTACAAGTCGTTTTTGTAAAGGTAGTCATTTCAGTCGAAAGAACGACGTCTAGATGACCATTTTAGAAAACATACTTCCACTTTGAGTTTAACCATAATTTTTGGATATAGTTTCATGTTCATAATAAAAATCATTTTCTCAGAATAACAACTTTTAAATCAAAGTTTATCATAGTTTTTAATTAACTAACCCAAAACAGCCCGCGGTGTTACTACGACGGCGTAAATCCGGTTTTACGGTGTTTTTCGTGTTTCCAGGTTTTAAATCATTAAGTTAGCATATCATATAGATATAGAACATGTGTTTAGTTGATTTTAAAAGTCAAGTTAGAAGGATTAACTTTTGTTTGCGAACAAGTTTAGAATTAACTAAACTATGTTCTAGTGATTACAAGTTTAAACCTTCGAATAAGATAGCTTTATATGTATGAATCGAATGATGTTATGAACATCATTACTACCTTAATTTCCTTGGATAAACCTACTGGAAAAGAGAAAAATGGATCTAGCTTCAATGGATCCTTGGATGGCTCGAAGTTCTTGAAGCAGAATCATGACACGAAAACAAGTTCAAGTAAGATCATCACTTGAAATAAGATTGTTATAGTTATAGAAATTGAACCAAAGTTTGAATATGATTATTACCTTGTATTAGAATGATAACCTACTGTAAGAAACAAAGATTTCTTGAGGTTGGATGATCACCTTACAAGATTGGAAGTGAGCTAGCAAACTTGAAAGTATTCTTGATTTTATGAAACTAGAACTTTTGGAATTTATGAAGAACACTTAGAACTTGAAGATAGAACTTGAGAGAGATCAATTAGATGAAGAAAATTGAAGAATGAAAGTGTTTGTAGGTGTTTTTGGTCGTTGGTGTATGGATTAGATATAAAGGATATGTAATTTTGTTTTCATGTAAATAAGTCATGAATGATTACTCATATTTTTGTAATTTTATGAGATATTTCATGCTAGTTGCCAAATGATGGTTCCCACATGTGTTAGGTGACTCACATGGGCTGCTAAGAGCTGATCATTGGAGTGTATATACCAATAGTACATACATCTAAAAGCTGTGTATTGTACGAGTACGAATACGGGTGCATACGAGTAGAATTGTTGATGAAACTGAACGAGGATGTAATTGTAAGCATTTTTGTTAAGTAGAAGTATTTTGATAAGTGTATTGAAGTCTTTCAAAAGTGTATAAATACATATTAAAACACTACATGTATATACATTTTAACTGAGTCGTTAAGTCATCGTTAGTCGTTACATGTAAGTGTTGTTTTGAAACCTTTAGGTTAACGATCTTGTTAAATGTTGTTAACCCAATGTTTATAATATCAAATGAGATTTTAAATTATTATATTATCATGATATTATCATGTATGAATATCTCTTAATATGATATATATACATTAAATGTCTTTACAACGATAATCGTTACATATATGTCTCGTTTAAAAATCATTAAGTTAGTAGTCTTGTTTTTACATATGTAGTTCATTGTTAATATACTTTATGATATGTTTTCTTATCATAGTATCATGTTAACTATATATATATATATATATCCATATATATGTCATCATATAGTTTTTACAAGTTTTAACGTTCGTGAATCACCGATCAACTTGGGTGGTCAATTGTCTATATGAAACATATTTCAATTAATCAAGTCTTAACAAGTTTGATTGCTTAACATGTTGGAAACATTTAATCATGTAAATATCAATCTCAATTAATATATATAAACATGGAAAAGTTCGGGTCACTACACTAAGCTCTGGAAGCAGCGTCACCAGAATGAATCAACCAATCAGCCATCCCCAATTCATTTGATGGGTTCGTAGTCGACTTAATCAATGGAGACGCGAAGAAGGCGATCCTTTCCACCAACCGAATTCACCTCTTGGTGAAGAACCTGAAACATTTACCGGTGAACCAGTTCAAAACACCATCTTCACCCTCATTTTCTGAATATCTCGCCACGATTATATTGTATTTAAAATTCTAAACCTTATTCATCCGCTCGTTCCTACCAACAATCATTCCGGAGTAATAACAGAAGTCAACGAGCTTCGCGCCCGAGTTATAGCCTTGGAAAATATGGTGCAAAACGTACCAGCTTCAGCAACATCACCGGCACCAACAGTACTACCAACATCAATACCAGAACCACCAACAACCCAAGTTTCAACATCACACGCCTCAACATCTCATTATGTACCCCGCGCATAACCATCGTTCTACGAATCTTTCTACATCATTTATCTTCGTTCTACATGGCGACTATGTAATCACTAATGTTTTAGAGATTATGTACTCTAGTTCTAACCATAAACTAAATGAGTTTAATATCATATTAACTCATTAAATCCATTATTACATCTGAAGAAACTATATATGTATATATGTTTTCATAAAGATTGTAATTAAAAATTCTTTTGTACAAACTGTTAATGATGAAAATATTTTAACGGGTAGGTAATACCCGAGGAATATTTAGATTTCACATTAATAAGTTACACTGTACATTCTTCAAATCTGATTCAACAGTCATTTACTATCCTACTTACAGCCATGGATATACAAATTCGTTCACCACAGAATAACCAATTTCATTCAATTTCATATTTGGATGTTGGCTTATCAGAATCCAACAAGTGGCATAATGAAGAAAACATTTGACAAAATAAAATTTATTAGAAACAGACAAATTAACTATGAGGAATTTTGTTAAGAATTCACGCTAACAAATCCTAGATAACTGTTCCTAGCTAACTGTTAATTCCGTATTATATTTTATTTATCGCAATTTATTTATCGCAATTTTAATTCTCGCAATTTTATTTATCGTCATCTAATTTCTGTTATTTATTTTACGCACTTTAAATATCGTCGTATAAATTGGGACACATATACAATGTTTTGACATATCATATTAACATCATCTATATATATTATTTGGAATAACCATAGGCACTCTATATGCTGTAATGTTCGAGTTCGCTATACAGGTTGAGGTTGATTCTTAAATAATATATATACTTTGAGTTGTGATTAAGTCTGAGACTTGTATACAATGGGTCACGACACGTATTAATTAATTCGAATATTATATATTAAACTATATATTAGTTATTGAATTTCTAACTGTGGACTATTAACTGTGGACTACCAATATTGGACAATTAAAATGAATTAAAATATTGATTATAACATATGAAACTAAACATTTCTTCAAGTTTGCCACTTGACTTCATCTTAAACCTCATTTGTATCTGGACGATTACAATCTGCGTTCAAACCTTTCATGATTCTTGAAAATACCACAATCCAGAGGATGAACCAATCGCAATCCATCTACGGAAGGAAAGATTTATGCATATAGTTATGCACCTGAAAAACTCTCGAAAACTGAGTAAACGTTTAACACATAGCTGTGCTAGCTCTTTTGGCATTGTTATTACCCAAAATAACATTTGCAATTCTTTTACAAATTAGCCAATTTTGTCACAGCTCCAGCAAATCAGCTTCAATTTTTCATTCGAATAAACCTTATTATAAAGATTCACCCGTCATCATCGTTATCGGAAAACCGTTTATATTCTACCGCATTAGCAGTAAACTTATCAGCAACTTCATTACTCATTGGCTTAAGTCTCTCCGAAAAACCATTATATTTGTTCATTAAAACCCTATCATATACTCATCCGCATCTTGTAACAAGAATTGCCATACCAATTACTGAGATTTAGCAATCAGTATTTTGAACCTCGCAGCTTTACTACATCAACAGTTATATGTATACATATAACATTTATCTCTTAGAATTATGATCTTCCATTCTAAAATTCTGAAAAGCACCCAGTCTACGAATCAATACTTTGAATTCTGAAAAAGCTGAATGAAGCAGCAAAAACTGTACACGACCTTAACAGTCGAAGGTATAAAGATAAAGAATAAGTGTGTTGGCAAAGCTCAGAAAAATTGGAACTAAAAAACGTATTAAGCAAACCATGAAGGAGGCTGTGAATAAATCACAAAGACTAAACCTGCCTTCAAAGAATCCAAATAATTCAGTCTCTGCTAAAGTCATTAATGAATACCTTACTCCTGATTCTAAACCTTTACGGGCAAAGCTTCTTCATCATCCTTCGATATTAGAAATTCTAATATATCATCGTATCTTTCATTATAAATATCCTCGATATTTCTGAAAATATTTTTATAACTATTCTTATTTGAAATCACTTACCTCTTCGCAATATCAGTGTTACATCAGAAAGGAAACTATTTTAGTTTCTAAATTCTGAAAAATTTGAATTTAAAATGGGAATGTTTTTGAAGTAGTGTTGGGAACTGAAGCATGAGTTAGTATAAAATAATGACACTTGATCAACGTGATTATATTACAATAAGTCATGCTGAGTTTCTAATGGAACATGATGATTCACAGATCATCACGTCATCATGTGCCATGTTACACGACTCTTACATTCTACCTAATCTCCAAACATACCGAGAACATATCTTCCTGATAGTTCTATCTTTTCTTTTGAATTCTGGTAATTTAACCAATCAAGATCGAGCTATCACAATTTATTTCTTAGAACATTAGTCATGTACATTCGAAACTTCATACCTACGAATTCTGGACCATTATTCGCTTGACTTAAAGTCGGGAAGAGAAAACAAAAGGATGGAACTCCAAAATATAAAAGAAACGTAGGGAGTAGACTTATAGTGAAATATCCGACAGAGCAATCGAAATAGATCAACGCATTTAACCAAAGAGGATTCTAATTTCCTTAAGAATCAAATCTTATTACGAAGATTTTCTCTAAATTCCTTAAATTCCGGAAATCAACCTTGACTACGGCAGCTGGTTAAGACAAATCTTTATTATCTCATTTCAGTCTTTTATGATAGCTTCACTCATACTCTTCGAATAATCGAATCATTTTATCCAGATTACTCTATGGTAATAAAATTCTATTTTATCAACTCATATGCGTCATGAAAACATTATTATTGTTAGCCATGACGACCTCGATGAAATTTCAGGGACGAAATTTCTTTAACGGGTAGGTACTGTGACAACCCGGAAATTTCCGACCAAATTTAAACTTAATCTTAATATGATTTCGACATGATAAGCAAAGTCTATTAAACTGAATCTCAAAAATTTCTGAACTGTTCACGTGGATTCATTTAACTTTGACCGCTTCCAACAATTGACGAACAATTATTTATAAATAAATATGTATAAATATTATATAAATATAAATATAAGTATATATATAATATTTTGAATTAATAAAGTATACTTTAATTAATTGGAATTGAAAATGTAAAAATAATAATTAGAATAATTAAGTTATTGTTAAAATATATATATGTGTATATATATATATATATATATATATGTGTGTGTGTGTGTGTGTGTGTGTTATATTGAAACTATATATGACTCTATATATATATATATATATATATATATATATATATATATATATATATATATATATATATATATATATATATATATATATATATATATATAATATGTAAATATTAATTATTCAGTAAACGTCATCAAATAATATAATATTATATAAATAATAAATGATATTAAATTGCAAGTTTGAATATAATTGTTATATTAATATTATTATCGTTACTTTTATTATTAGTAATATTAATATCAATAATTGTACTATTAATGTTATTATTCATAATACATAATATAAAATATATATATATATATATATATATATATATATATATATATATATATATATATATATATATATATATATATATATAATTGTTATGTATAAGTTATTATATTAACTTGATTACTAAAAATAATTATTTTTATTTAAAGTTATTATTATCAGTATTCTTATTAATATTATTATGATATAAATATCATTATTATTTCTATTATCATTATTATTATTATTAGTTTTATTAATATTATTAATATTAATATTAAATATTAATGTTTGTATTATAAATATTAATATGTTCCTTTACATATTCAATAAAACAATACAGATATATTATACATATAATTACAGTTATATATAAATACATATATATACACAAAGTGTAGATATATTCATATATAATTACATATACAGACACCGTATATACTTGTATAATTACATAAATGAATGTATTATGTTTCCTATCCTTATTAAACTGCTTTTAATTTTTGTTTATGTCCCTAAATATCATTACAACTATATCATTCGTACCAATCTATGAAGAATCTAAAACACTAGGATGAATCCAAAAATTTGTTAGCAATCGACATCGTTCTATATTTTTTTGTGTACGATTGATTCCTCCTGTCGAGCTCCATTGTTATAAAACTCAAACAAATTCAGTGTATATGATATCAATTGAATTTACCTTATCGAATTTCAATCACTTTCACTCTTGAACAACCCATCTTCTTCAACAATCACTTCCAGCCCTCATCACCATCACAACATGGGTTCACCATCACCACCATGCTTGTTGCTACTGCTGCCGTATACTTCTTGTATTTCTGTCTCTTGTTTCGGTAATGAACCCAAACCACATTCTACTACAGCTAAATTACTTTATTATGACATATATACAATACACTGAACATGAAATGTCTCGTTCATATTGATTATAAACGTTCCATATTAATTGATTTCGTCGCGGGGTTTTGACCTCTATATGAGACGTTTTTCAAAGACTGCATTCATTTTTAAAACAACCATAACCTTTCTTTTATCTATAAAGGTTTAAAAAGCATTACGTAGATTATCAAATAATGATAATCTAAAATATACCATTTACATACGACCATTACATAATGGTTTACAATAAGAATATATTACATCAAAAATAAGTTTCTTGAATGCAGTTTTTACATAATATCATACAAGCATGGACTCTAAATCTTGTCCTTATTTTAGTATGCAACAGCGAAAGCTCTTAATAATCACCTGAGAATAAACATGCTTAAAACGTCAACAAAAATGTTGGTGAGTTATAGGTGTAACCTATATATTATCAAATCATAATAATAGACCACAAGATTTTATATTTCAATATACATTTCATACATAGAGATAAAAATCATTCATATGGTGAACACCTGGTAATCGACATTAACAAGATGCATATAAGAATATCCCCTATCATTCCGAGAAATCCTTCGGACATGATAAAAATGAATTCGAAGTACTAAAGCATCCGGTATTTTGGATGGAGTTCGTTAGGCCCAATAGATCTATTAGTATTCCCCTGATTCAGGCAATTTCTAATAATGTGGCCTGGTTTTCCATATTTATAACAAACATCGTTGGTATTACTTGCTCTGACACTATTCGTTCCGGCATTACTTGTTTCGACACTATTTGTTCCTTTAGTTCTGTTAAACTTTGGTCCGTAGACCTCACACTTTGTCGTGCTATGACCATTTCTTTTACACCTGTTGTAAAATGTCGTGCAAAACCCCTGATGATTTTCTTCACACCTATGACATGGCTGTTTTTGGTTTTTGTTTCCGTTGTTGTTATTGAGGTTGTTGTTGGGATTGTTATTGTTGTTGAAACGGTTGTTGTAGTTGTTGTTGTTGTTGGTATGTTTGTTGTAGTTATTGTTAGGATTGCGGTTATTATTGCGATTGTTGTTGCGATTGTTGGGATAGTTGTTGCGATTGTGGTTGTAATTGTTATTGTTGTTGTACTGGTGACTCTTGTCACCGTTTTCCTCCCACTTCCTCTTGAGTTGTTTCGTGTTGGCTTCTTCGACCGCCTGCTCTTTAATTCTTCCCTCAATCTGATTTATGAGTTTATGAGCCATTCGACTTGCCTTTTGTATGGAAGCGGGCTCATGTGAACTCACATCTTCTTGAATCCTTACTGGTAACCCTTTTACAAACGCGTCGATCTTCTCTTCTTCATCTTCGAACGCTCCCGAAAACAATAGGCACAACTCTGTGAATCGTCGTTAATATGTGGTAATGTAGAACCGTTGTGTTCATAAGTCTCTAAGCTCTACCTTGAGCTTATTGACTTCGTTTCTAGGACGGTACTGCTCGTTCATCAATTGCTTGAATGCCGACCACGGTAGTGCGTAAGACGCATTTTGTCCTACCTATTCAAGATAGGTGTTCCACCACGTTAACGCAGTACCTGTGAAGGTATGCGTAGCGTACTTAACTTTGTCCTCTTCAGTACACTTACTTATGGCAAACACCGATTCGAATTTCTCGGTCCACCTTTTCAATTCAATTGGTCCTTCGGTTCCATCAAATTCCAAAGGTTTGCACGCAGTGAATTCTTTGTAGGAGCATTCTACACGATTTCTTGCACCGTTAGCTGCATTGCTAGATTCAGAGTTATTATTGGTATGTAGTGCAGCCTGTACTACGGCTATGTTTGCAGCAAGAAAGGTACGAAATTCCTCTTCGCTCATATTCATGGTGTGTCGAGTAGTCGGTGCCATTTCCTTCAAAATAGCCAACTGAATCGAGTTAATCATACATAATATTAAGAGTAGTCAATAGTATTTCGTAGCATAATATGAATTCATTTATAAAAGCTTTTTCTTCATATTAGCGTTTTATAAGTTTAAATTCGGGTACTAGCTACCCGTTAAGTTCATACTTAGTAGCTAATATACAATTCAACTACTACAATTCCATATGAAAAACTAATTATAATAATATATCACATATAAATATTCTTCAAACTTACAACATCGCTATATTACATATAACATGAAATATAGTACACTTTGATACAGGACAGTTTTGAAGATAAATCTAGTTAATACGCAAGTTGTTCAGCAAAGAAAATAAAGACACGTAATTCATAAGTCCAGAAACAAGTCATGCATTCTAGTTTTACTAAGACGACTTCCCATCTTTGGTCTTGTGGAAAATAACCATTATGACCATTGGCTTGGCAGCATGTTGTAATGTCGTCAAAAGGACGAGGGTTTCGTAATGTCCAACAGCCCCGTAATAATCTAAAAACCTTGTTTCTCACCCCAACTACTGAATCCGTCACTTGTGGGAAGGTTTTATTTAAAAGCTGCAATCCGATGTTCTTTTTATCACTTTGGTAAGAAGCGAACATCACTAACCCGTAAGCATAACATGCTTCTTTATGTTGCATGTTAGAAGCTCTTTCTAATTCACGAAATCCTATGTTGGGGTATGTTGAGTCCAAATAGGTTCTTAACCCGTAGCGTAAAATTGCATTTGAGTTCCCCGCATTTAACGCTTTAAAGAAAACACGGCGTAACTTACGGTCTCCCCAATGTGATATACCCCACCTATCAAAGGAAAGCCTTTTATAAACTAAGGCATTTCTGGAAAGTCTTTCAAATGTTTGACAAGTTAATTTTGCCATAATTAATTGTGCTGATGAATTCTGACCGACTCTAGACAAGATTTCCTCAATCATATCCTCTGGTAGATCTTCTAAAATATTCGGTTGTCTACCCTTAACGTCCATTTAGTTTTTATACTGTAAAATAGACAAGGATTAGATTCATAAAAGATAATTAACAAACAATACAAGCAATTTTTACATAGAACATAAAAGTACAAGCACACTGCAATACATATAATACACAATATGATTACAACCCTATAATCTGAATCACTGGTTTCTTCTTCTTCGAACTTGGTTAGTTTTCCTAATTTTCTAGGAATATATGGTGTTCCTCTAATACGAGCCGTCATTTTCCACAATGGTTTAGAAAAACCTGGTGGTTTAGAGGTTCCCGGGTCATTGTTACATTTTAGGAAATACGGATGTTGCCGATACATATAAAGTTCATCGGGGTTGGAATCGGGTTTCTCTATTTTTATACCTTTTCCCTTATTATTTTCTTTCGCTTTATTAAATTAGGTCGAGGTAATTTCTATAACATCATCGGAATCCTCATCGGGATCCAATTCATTGGAAAATTGGTAATCTTCCCAATATTTTGCTTCCTCGACGGAAACACCATTGACCATTATTAACTTTGGTCCGTTGGTTGAGGATTTTCTTTTATTTAATCGATTTACTATAGGTATCAATATTTCTTCCTCCGGAACTTCTTCTTCTTCCGGTTCCTCCTCTTCCGGTTCCTCTTCTTCCGGTTCATCCTCTTCCGGTTCCTCCTCTTCCGGTTCCTCCTCTTCCGGTTCCTCTTTTTCCGGTTCCTCTTCGGGAATTTGTGAATCTTCCCAAAATATATTCGACTCTTCATTATTATTAGGTGAATCAATGAGATTTGTACTAGTGGTAGACATCTATCACACAATATCAAACACATTAAGAGGTTAATATATCACATAATATTTACATGTTAATAATATATAGTTTCCAACAAAAGTGTTAAGCAATCGTTTTTAAAGAAAACACGGTCGAAGTCCAGACTCACTAATGTATCCTAACAAACTCGATAAGACACACTAATGCAAATTTCTGGTCCTCTAAGACCAACACTAGGATACCAACTAAAATGTCCCGTTCATATTGATTATAAACGTTCCATATTAATTGATTTCGTCGCGAGGTTTTGACCTCTATATGAGACGTTTTTCAAAGACTGCATTCATTTTTAAAACAACCATAACCTTTATTTTATCTATAAAGGTTTAAAAAGCATTAAGTAGATTATCAAATAATGATAATCTAAAATATACCGTTTACATACGACCATTACATAATGGTTTACAATAAGAATATATTACATCAAAAATAAGTTTCTTGAATGCAGTTTTTACATAATATCATACAAGCATGGACTCCAAATCTTGTCTTTATTTTAGTATGCAACAGGGAAAGCTCTTAATAATCACCTGAGAATAAACATGCTTAAAACGTCAACAAAAATGTTGGTGAGTTATAGGTTTAACCTATATATTATCAAATCATAATAATAGACAACAAGATTTCATATTTCAATATACATCACATACATAGATATAAAAATCATTCATATGGTGAACACCTGGTAACTGACATTAACAAGATGCATATAAGAATATCCCCTATCATTCCGGGAAATCCTTCGGACATGATAAAAATGAATTCGAAGTACTAAAGCATCCGGTACTTTGGATGGGGTTCGTTAGGCCCAATTGATATATCTTTAGGATTCGCGTCAATTAGTAGATCGGTTTACTAATTCTTAGGCTACCTAGCAAAAGGGGCATATTCGGCTTCGATCATTCACCCATATAATATAGTTTCATTTACTTGTATCTATTTCGTAAAACATTTATAAAACTGCATGTATTCTCATCCCAAAATATTAGATTTTAAAAGTGGGACTATGACTCACTTTCACAAATTTTTACTTCGTCGGGAGTAAGACTTGACCACTGGTCGATTCACGAACCTATAACAAATATATACATATATATATACAAAGTATGTTCAAAATATATTTACAACATTTTTAATACATTTTGATGTTTTAAGTTTATTAAGTCAGCTGTCCTCGTTAGTAACCTACAACTAGTTGTCCATATTTAGATGTACAGAAATAAATTGATATATATTATCTTGAATCAATCCACGACCCAGTGTATACACGTCTCTAGCTAGATCACAACTCAAAGTATATATATTTTTGGAATCAACCTCAACCCTGTATAGTTAACTTAAACATTACTGCATATAGAGTGTCTATGGTTGTTCCAAATAATATATATACATGGGTCGATATGATATGTCAAAACATTTGCATACGTGTCTATGGTATCCCAAGATTACATAATATATTAGAATACATGTATAATACAATATAAGTTAGCTAGGATACAATTTGTATAGAATTTTTACAATATTTCCCGTAGCTACAACAATCAAAAAATATTCAATCTTGTTTTACCCATAACTTCTTCGTTTTAAATCCGTTTTGAGTGAATAAAATTGCTATGGTTTCATATTGAACTCTATTTTATGAATCTAAACAGAAAAAGTGTAGGTTTATAGTCGGAAATATAAGTTACAAGTCGTTTTTGTAAGAGGTAGTCATTTTAGTCGAAAGAACGACGTCTTGATGACCATTTTGAAAAACATACTTCCACTTTAAGTTTAACCATGATTTTTGGGTATAGTTTCATGTTCATAAGAAAAATCATTTTCCCAGAAGAACAACTTTTAAATCAAAATTTATCATAGTTTTTAATTATCAAACCCAAAACAGCCGGCGGTGTTACTACGACGGCGTATGTCCAGTTTTACGGTGTTTTTCGTGTTTACAGGTTTTAAATCATTAAGTTAGCATATCATATAGATATAGAACATGTGTTTAGTTTATTTTAAAAGTCAAGTTAGAAGGATTAACTTTTTTTTGAGAACAAGTTTAGAATTAACTAAACTATGTTCTAGTGATTTCAAGTTTAAACCTTCAAATAAGGTAGTTTTATATATATGAATCGATTGATGTTATGAATATCATTACTACCTCAGGTTTTGTGGATAAACCTACTGGAAATGAGAAAAATAGATCTAGCTTCAAAGGATCCTTGGATGGCTTGAAAGTTCTTGAAGCAGAATCATGACACGAAAACAAGTTCAAGTAAGATTTCCACTCGAAATAAGATTGTTATAGTTATAGAAATTGAATCAAAATTTGAATATGAGTATTACCTTGTATTAGAAAGATATCTTACTATAAATAAAAAAGATTTCTTGAGGTTGGATGATAACTTTACAAGATTGGAAGTAAGCTAGCAAACTTGGAATTATTTTTGATTTTATGAAACTAGAACTTATAGAATTTATGAAGAACACTTAGAACTTGAAGATAGAACTTGAGATAGATCAATTAGATGAAGAAAATTGAAGAATGAAAGTGTTTGTAGATGTTTTTGGTCGTTGGTATATGGATTAGATATAAAGGATGTGTAATTTTGTTTACATGTAAATAAGTCATGAATGATTACTAATATTTTTGTAATTTTATGAGATATTTCATGCTAGTTTCTAAATGATGGTTCCCACATGTGTTAGGTGACTCACATGGGCTTCTAAGAGCTAATCATTGGAGTGTATATACCAATAGTACATACATCTAAAAGCTGTGTATTGTACGAGTACGAATACGGGTGCATACGAGTAGAATTGTTGATGAAACTGAACGAGGATGTAATTGTAAGCATTTTTGTTAAGTAGAAGTATTTTGATAAGTGTCTTGAAGTCTTTCAAAACTGTATGAATACATATTAAAACACTACATGTATATACATTTTAACTGAGTCGTAAAGTCATCATTAGTCGTTACATGTAAATGTTGTTTTGAAACCTTTAAGTTAACGATCTTCTTAAATGTTGTTAACCCATTGTTTATTATATCTAAAGAGATGTTAAATTATTACATTATCATGATATTATGATATATTAATATATCTTAGTATGATATATATACAGTTAAATATTGTTACAACGATAATCGTTACATATATGTCTCGTTTCGAAATCATTAAGTTAGTAATCTTGTTTTTACATATGTAGTTCATTGTTAATACACTTAATGACATGTTTACTTATCATTTATCATGATTAAACATAGTGTAACAATATCTTAATATGATTCATATGTATTTAGTAAGACGTTGTTATAACGATAATCGTTATATATATCGTTTCGAGTTTCTTAATTTAATAAACTCAATTTTATGTACATAACTCATTGTTAAAATACCTAATGAGATACTTACTTATCATAATATCATGTTAACTATATATATAATCATATATATGTCATCATATAGTTTTTACAAGTTTTAACGTTCGTGAATCACCGGTCGACTTGGGTGGTCAATTGTCTATATGAAACCTATTTCAATTAATCAAGTCTTAACAAGTTTGATTGCTTAACATGTTGGAAACACTTAATCATGTAAATAAAAATTTCATTTAATATATATAAACATGGAAAAGTTCGGGTCACTACAGAACAAATCCTTTAAACGCATAACAAAAACTTGTATTTTAATCATCTTATTTGTTTTCTTTGCTAACATATCCAAAACATCCATATTCCTGCTCGAACTATATTTTTTTGTCTCTTTAATTGATACCTGTCACAATCGATTTCTACTGCCTTGTTGTGTTTTTGTTGTTGTTAGAATTCGAAATCACCATCTCTCTATCTATCTATCTATCTATCTCTCTCTCTCTCTCTCTCTCTCTCTCTCTCTCTCTCTCTCTCTCTTCTATTTTGGTCTTGAAGAAACCACCATAACCTTCACAAACAACCACTGCATATTTCCACTTCTGTTTCTTTCTTTTGTTCTATTTTCGATGTAAACCTTCACAGACCGCCACCAATTCAGCTATTGCTGCTGCGTCTATTTTTCTATTTGAACAGGTCACAAGACCCACCTCGATATATTTTTGTTGCTGTTTTGTTTTTCTTTTCTTTTACGAAAATAATAGAAGTAAGTGGGAGGTAAAACCATTTATTTATAAGCATAAAGATGATGATTATGAAAACATAGAAACTAGTATATGGGGTACTTTACCTGGTTGGCCGACAATAATGGATACCAGCTAATTGATCAATTATTTAAACAAACCTTTTTAAACATTGCTGATTCAATTTCCACGTATAGTTTCATTCGATCACCACCACATTCTTTGAAATTTGCTTTTGGATCACCCTTTAGACCACAATGAATCAGGCTTCCTTAATGGGATGATGGACTACAATGTTAATCTTGACTTTGGACCTTTCAAAATTACCCAACAAAAACGTGGACTTAGATACAACATAAACAAACCCAAACCTTCAATGTTACTTCATTCATAAAGGATGAATGAGTTTTACAAACAAAGTAATCCTTAATCTAAGATCGTGATATCATGATTAGGATAATGAAAACACGATTATGATAATTTACGTTTAAGATGATGATGAATGATGTTATGATGAAACCTGCCTATGATGAATAGGAATGAATAAGATGGAGAATCATAGTATTGACGGCTACTAGATACTCTTGTTTCTGTGATCAAACTCTAAGCCAAAACCATCCCACCATCAATCAATAACTACTTTCGTTTGATAACTATTCTTGTCATGTTCCTGATTAAACCCTAGCCGAAAACCCTAACTATTTTGCGACTCAAACTAGCCTCACACCCAAACAGTCTAACGTGATACATCTTCTGCCTCATTTCTATCCAGTCAGACCCAAAAATTTCATTGAAAACCGCTGCTAACTATTATTTTATTTATTTTAATTTATTTTATTTTCCTTTTCTGGACGTGAACTGCTATTTGATTTATTTTTGGATTAATTCTTGGACTTCTAGTTGTTTTATTGGACATTTAATTATGTGGTTAGTGGGTCGATGAATTGGACTCACATGTTACTTGGGCCTGGTTCAGTTTTCTTAGTTGGGCCGAAGTGATTAAGTAGAAGGAGATGTAAACAGAATATAACAGGGTTAAATAAACATAAGGGTGGATATAAACAAAAAAAAAGTAAAGACAGAGGGATGGTTAGGAGATTGTTCTTTGAACGAGAGGTCCTAAGTTCGAGCCGTGAGGCATTTTTTTTTTAGAAAAGCTTGTAAAGGTAGTCTCATTCTATTAATAATAATTATTATTATTATTATTATTATTATTATAAGTATTATTATTATTAATATCATTATTATTATCATTATTAATAAAAGTATTATTATTATAGTTATTATTATTATTATTATTATTATTATTATTCTTATTATTATTATTATTATTATTATTATTATTATTATTATTATTATTATTATCATTATTATTATTATTATTGAACTAACACTAAATATTAAAATTATGATTATTATTATTATAAGTATTATTATTAGCATTATCATTTAAGTTATTATTAGTATCATTAGGATTAAAACCATTATTGTTATTTTTATTATCATTATTATTAGTAGTATTATTATCATTATAGTTATTAATATAAATATTAGTATTATTATTATTATTAGTAAAATCATTAATTCTATCGTTATTATTATTAGTTTTCATTATTGTTAAAAGTACCATTTTGATAAAAATTGTCATTTTTATTATTATAACTCTTATTATTATTATTATTATAGGATGAAACAACTTTTTATTTATTATTATGAATATTATTTTATCAAATAACTATTAGTTATATAAAACCATATATGCTACATATAACATAACTATAATAATATTTTTATAATAAACATTAATAAATGTAATTAATTAGGTTATTAATGAAACACATAATTAAAATAACAATTAATTCACTAATAATACATAAACTTGTTCGATTTCCATTACATGTATTAATATACATAATTGAATATAGGTTCGTGAATCCGAGGCCAACTTTGCATTGTTCAGTTCCGTCGTATGCATATTTTTACTACAAAATATCGTGAGTTCATTTGATTCCCTTTTACTCTTTACTTTTTGGGACTGAGAATACATGCGCTGTTTTTACAACTGCTTTATTAAATGCTTTTGAAATATATTTTTGAACTGCGAATACATGAAATGCTTTTATAAATGTTTGACGAGATAGACACAAGCAAAACATTCCTCGAATGAATTATTATGCAGACGGAAGTTCTGCAGATTATTATTGAATTATGTGGACTTGATAATTGCCACCAATTGATGAGAATATTTTTCCCCTGATTATTATTGCTTGGTAACCTAAGAATTAGAATCGGGTATGGCCCTAATTCATGCGAATCCTAAAGGTAGCTACCGGGTTTAACACCCCCACCCAGAATGTTCACTAGACGGAAGAGCTAGTGGGCGTGGTGTTTAGTACTTCGAAGTTTATATATTATACATACGAGAGGTTCTATTTTGGGGATATTATTGATGCGCATTATATGTTAAGTTCGGTTACCATGTTGAGCAATGAAATCATTATGAATGTTTTGTATCGAGAGAATGATTTTTATACACTGGTTATGTGTATTAGTTTTGTGCACGAGATATGTGTACGATTATTTAAAAATCGTGAGGCAACCTACGGGGGAGAAAAGGATACGAACCTACTCTGCTAAGCATTATGAAAAATGATTTCGTACAAGAGATAGGTGTACTGTATTTGAAATCTTGTGGTCTATCAAAATGATGAATTTTATTGTTTTATGATAAACCTATGAACTCACCAACCTTTTGCTTGACACTTGAAAGCTTGTTTATTCTCAGGTATGAAAGAAATCTTTCGCTGTGCATTTGCTCATTTTAGAGATATTACTTGGAGTCATTCATGACATATTTCAAAAGATGTTGCATTCGAGTCGTTGAGTTAATCAAGATTATTATTAAGTCAATTATAGTTGGATGTGTTATGAAATGGTATGCATGCCGTCAAATTTTGATGTAAAGAAATTTGTCTTTTAAAAACGAATGCAATGTTTGTAAAATGTATCATATAGAGGTCAAGTATCTCGCGATGTAACCAAATGTAATGTATTCGTCCAGATGGATTAGGACGGGTGCTTTCAGTGATGAACTAGAAAAGGATAAAGATAAAGACAGATAGCCTGCTAGTGCTTAAATTGTATCTTTTGTTACTTCATTTTTTATTATGATGTTTTGTAATTACTGTATATACTCTGTTTTAATGAAGATGAAATGAGTTAATCTTCAAAATCATATCAAGTTATAAGATATAGATAACTCAGCAAAAGATCCCAAAAACACACTTAAAAGGGACAAATTTACTGCATATTTTTCATTAGGTCCCTCAGTACTGGCTTTAGTATTTTTCTCTAAAATGTCATAAGTTTTGTCATCATCAAATAGGGGGAGATTGTTGAGTCCCCAAAATAATTAAGGATTTAATTATGACAAAACTGTAATTTATTTGCACTAAAATATTATGTGCAGCCAGCACAAGTTTGTTTATGTATAGACAGCAAATATTGCTGTGTCAAGTGTTCAGTATGCTGCCTAGTCTACCAGCACAAGGTAGAGTGTATTCTTCGAATCAGCACAGGATGAGTACTCAGCAATTCAAGAATAGCAAGTGACTCAGCATAAGAAGAATCAGTAAACCTGGAAAGCAGCATACAACACAAGACAACCATGCTCCATTATAAGCATGATGGTTTCCTGAGTGGTCTACATCAATTATATTATTCAACAGAAGTAAAAGACAAAGTTGAACAGGAAAGGACACGCGTCGACGGCTGACAAGTGACCTTACAAGACCACGTGGGAATGCAGAAGTTTAACGCATGTTTAGACATGTGCTATACTTTGTCAATGCCTAGCGAACACAACATTCTATTTGTTTAAACAAATAGTAGTGCCAAACCGAATTGGGGTGTTCCTGTAAATATCTACCAAAGAGGAAAGAGGAGAGCACGCTTTCTGATGCAGTTGTCCCCACAAGTACAGACATCATATGTACCAGTGGACAATAGAACCATTACACGGTTAATAGGACTACTATAAATTGTTGTATCCACTATTGTAACAACTAGTTGTGTGGGTTTATTTATTTAGAGTCCAAAACGTGTAATAGCTTTAAGTTTATACTCATAGCTATACTTAGGTAAATCTGTATCAACCAAATATCATTCCGCCAAGGATAGTTGTAATTCTTTGTGATTAAATCAATAAAGAATAACAGTTGAAAATTTACCTTTGACTCTATTTACATTACACGCTTGAATACTAAACTTTGTTTAATTGGTTAGTTAACTAAAAGAAATTGTATTCACCCACCCCCCTACAATACTCCTATTGTTAATTAAGGGACCAACAGTCCTTTGAACGATATTCGAAATTACCTAAACTCTATACTACTACACGATCGGGTACACTGCCCATGAGTGTGTAATAGTCCTTTTAATCGGTATTTTCCAAGAGATAATTTATATACTAGATTTTACACTATCATTTATACAGACCACTCGGTATTAAAGTACCTCTTCTCAAAATCAGACTCCAAGCCTCGATTTCTTAGATGGATCTTGCTTTTGCAAGAATTCAATATTGAGATTCGGGAAAAGAAGGGTGCCGAGAATCTTGCGGCCGATCACTTGTCTAGACTTGAGAATCCAAATCTTGAAGTCCTTCAAGAGTCGAGTATTCACGATGATTTTCCCGATGAGTATCTCATGAAGATGGATAAGGTGGACGAGCCATGGTATGTAGACATTGCTAATTATCTTGTTGGGAAATTCCTGGAGAAAGGGTGGTCACATCAAAAGAGGGAGAAATTCTTCAGTGACCTTAAACACTATTTCTGGGAGGATCCCTATCTCTTTCATTGTTGTCCGGATGGAATTATCCGAAGGTGCATTACCGGTGAGGAATGCACTAGTATCTTGATGAAATGCCATCTTGACCCTACGGGTGGGCACTTTGGTCCCCAAATCACGGGGAGAAAAGTGTGTGATGTCGGCTTTTATTGGCCGAGTATTTTTAAAGATTCCCATGCCGTTTGTAAATAATGTGACGCTTTCAACGGGCTGGAAAAGTCACCAAACATGACAAAATGCCTCAACAAAGCATCCAAGTATGCGAGGTTTTTGACGTTAGGGGTATTGACTTTATGGCCCGTTTCCTAAATCCCATAATTATCTCTACATACTCGTTGCTATCGATTACGTGTCCAAATGGACGGAGGAAAAATCTCTCCTAACTAATGATGCACAAGTTGTGATCACATTCTTGATGGGGCTTTTTGCACGTTTTGGTACTCCGAAGGCCCTTATTAGTGATCAAGGCACCCACTTTTGCAATGTGCGAATGGAGAAGGTTTTCAAACGATATGGAGTGATCCATAAAGTTTCTACATCTTATCAACTGCAAACTAGTAGGCAAGTCGAGAACACTAACCGGTCTCTAAAACAAATTCTTTAAAAGATCGTTGGTTCTTATCCTAAGGAATGGTCCAACAAACTCGATGATGCATTGTGGGCATTTCGTAACGCTTATAAGATTCCTATTGGGACCACTCTTTTTCGCTTAGTCTATGGAAAGGTATGTCATCTCCCTTTAGAGATTGAGCACAAAGCACATTGGCCTCTTAAGACATGCAACCTTGATTATCATGGGGAGGTTCGACTTCAGTTGACCCAATTGAATGAATTAGATGAGTTGAGACTCGATGCCTATGAAAACTCTCTCATCTATAAGGAAAAGACAAAGAGGTGGCATGACAATCAGATCAAGAATCCGAAAGAGTTTAAGGAAGGCGACCGTGTTCTTCTGTATAACGTGCGCTTTAAAGTGTCACCGGGAAAGCTCAAGTCTCGTTGGTCGGGATCGTTCGTTGTTAAGAATGTGCGCCCATATGGTACGGTGGAATTGGTTAATTCAAATGGTGATGGTTTTAAAGTGAATAGCCACTGGGTCAAACACTATGTGGATGGTCCCCTTGAAATCGAAGAAGAGGTTACCATCAACTTCGATCCGAAAGACAACTAATTTAGGGGGACGAGTCGAGTGAGCAACTCGAAAATAAACTTCACATTGTTGTATAGTATGTACATGTAAGTTTGCTTGAGAGTTTTCTGTTTGGAATTGCTATATGATCATTGGGGGTTGTGGGAACATAAGTGTTAGTTAAATTTTATGTTTATTTGCATGAACTAAAAAAAGAATTTTATGAACACCTTAAGCCACGACGTGGGGAATCAGGCCGCGACGCGGAGCTCAGTTGTTTTTGGTGACAGTGAATGTGTTAAAAGTTAGAATCAGGTCACGTTATAAGCCGCGACGCGGGAAAAATAGCCGCGACGCGGGTTCAATTGTAAATTGTGGATAGAGAATTTGTTAAAACTTGGGATCAGGTCACGCTTTAGGCCACGACGCGGGACTTCAGGCCGCGACGCAGGTGATACCTAACGCTGATTATTAACTCGTCGGTTAATATTAAAAGCAAATGGGTTCTACCCAACCCATCTTATAACCCAACGATAACTTAACCCTTTTTTGGGTATTTTGCAGCCACTCAAACCACACTCTTCACCCTAATCTCTCACGCATACAACAACCCTCCCAAACCCTAATTTCAATTACTTCTTCTACTTGCTTCTTTGGTTCAATTATTTGCTTCAACATATCTAACAAGGTCTGATTTTACTTTTCTTGCTCTTTTTCTCTCCTAACTTCATGTTTAATTGAATTAATTTCAAGGTTAGGGTTTGAATAATTGTGGGGTTTGTTTAATTAGAACTTTTATGATTATTTTTGGTATGAATTGATAATGATCATGATTTGTATGTTACAGCTTCATGAATACTTGTGTTGTTAGTGCATATTATTGATTTTAATGTTTGAGTTTGAATGGAATCCAAATTTGTCTTGTTAAATTGGGGGGTCTTTGCTCATGAGATAGGTATTTGTTACTAGAGAAATGTTTTAAGATAGTGTGGGATAATTTGGGCAGGTTGTGTGTTGGTTAGTTGATTTTGAAAGCTTTATGATGAATTGTGTGCTGGTTACATGGATGTTTGAACTTGTTAAAGGTTTCAGAAGTTGTTTGGAGATTGTTTGAATTTGGTTAGGTGTCGGTTTTATGAATTGCAATGCTAGTTTTGTTTTTCACAAAGTAATTGGTTATTATCACATGCTAGCTTTTTAGATTGATATTGCGATGATGTTGTTGTTATGAGGTTTAATGGGTTTTGGGTTGTTATGAGGTTTAATGGGTTTTGGGTTTAATGTGCGCAAGTTAATGGAACATGGAATTGTGGTGTGGATTTATTCTAGCACTGACTTTTCAAGGTTTGGTTTTTTTTTTTTTTTTTTTTTTTTTTTTTTTTTTTTTTGTGTACAGAGAACTAGAGCTGCTTCAAGTATGACCACTCAACAAATATGAGAACAACAAGAGGAGGATAGACGAACCAATCTCGAGAATTGGTTACAAGCAGTACAGGAGGATGAGGATTATGCTGAGCCATTGGCATATATTATGGCTAGAAGTATTAGATCAACTTGGTTTCTTAATTGGTCCAAATTGGACAAAGTGGGTAATTCGATTAAGATGGATATCCATAACTTGTTTCTATGCATGAAACAACCGGGTAACATTAGTGTGACTGCGTGGGAGCAAGCTTTTGGATTAACTGATGATATTTATGAAGAGTTGGTGTGAGAGTTCTTTTCCACGTTAGATTTTAACCGTAGATGGGATCCGTAGGACAATGCTTTTATGGATTTTCGTTTAGGGGTGTTGATAGGGTGATGAAGAGGTGTGATCTTGCTCGTACATTGAATTTATATCCGAATATGATGGATAATTGTTTGAAGCATTATTTGAGATCTATAGTATGTTACGGGGATAATTATTTTTGTGAACAAAGGTTTTGGTGACAGTTGAGTGGTTTAAACCCTTTTGTTTCAAGTGAGTCTAAGGGTTCGTCTATTCGAGGTAGAAATGAGAGGTTGTTACATAAGTTGATAGCTTGTACTTTTTGTGGGCGTAGAAATGGAAATGATAAGGTAACATCACAAGATTTATGGATAATTGATCAAATTCGACGAGGACAACACTGATCTTTGTAATTTGATCGGTGCATACTTGCACCACCATTCCAATGTGCAACAGCAGGCCCGACCACTTTTGGGTGACCATTATGTTATGAAAATTGCAAGGTTCTTTGATATTAACTTTAGTAGTTGTAATAATCTTTGTGAGCCAATACAGGTGATGCGGTCATTTGGGTTGAAGTTTTATATAAATGCGAGATGTTTGATGTAGGATGCGAACAAGATTGGGTTGGATTATTATGTGGAACCACCTCAGGCCGATGGGGCAGGTGGTAGTGGTGGTAATAATGGTGGTGATGATGTGGGGCCAGTTGCTCCTAATGTTCGTGTTGGTACTCAGACTTGGGCACCATCTCAAGATGTAAGGGACGGGTTGGTTACGGGTGTTGGAAACATACAGCTTGGGTATCAAACCTAGTTTACTGATTTTTGAACGGAGCAACGAACACATAATGACCGAATGCGGAATAGTCAGCAATGGGTTGAGACTAGTACGTTGAATCAGGAGGAGATGGCTAGGGAATCACTGCAAGATCAGCAATGGATGGCTTATGGGATGGATTGGTAGACACATAATTCACGTATCTAATTTAATTATCCTGATTAGTATATTGGGACACCGTGTCAGACGCCAGTTTATTATCGTAATCCTATTCGACCACAAGTCCCCGTTCCTATGTGCAACCCACAAGAAGCTATGAATGCAGATAAGAGGCAGTTTGAGCAGAACTATCCGAAACATACCTGGCCTTTTAGAGACTTTTTTAGATAAGGGCATGTGTGCCTGATGATCATGTTGTAATGCGTGTGTTAAGTCTATTTCCATTTTATTTGGTTATGTACCCGGTTAATTATTTACTTTGATTATGTACTCTAATCTTATGAGGGGCAAGACGTTTAGGTTACCGTGGTGGTTCCACCTTGTCCCGTTTATGTAGTTTCTTTTTCTTTTTTCATTTTGGTTATGTTGGTTGATGCAACTATTTTCCAAGACTGGCAGTAAATTTAGAAAAACTGCATGATTGATCATATTTGTGTGATGATCGAGAATGGATGATGGGCTGGCAGTCAATTCAGCACCATCTATCACTGGCATTCCGCGATCCGTGGTGTAACTCGATAAGTTTTTATATCTTTTTCTCACATTACCCTTTTGATTTTAATCTTTCTTTGATTTAATGTAATGAGTGCATTACATGATATCAAGTGTGGGGTGGGGATGTCAAATCTCTCAGGTTGGTTATTAAAAGAATTGTCATCATACGAGTTTTGAAATCTACTACGACACCAGGTTTAGTTGGCTCGGAAATTATACTTGTTACGTGTCATTTTCCAAATCCCAGGATAACTGTGGGTGACACTACCCTTAAACTAAAACACATTCATTACCATTGAATCTAAAATCCTATGAGTTCTTCGGAATTCAATAGTAGGTCACCTGCACCAAGGCTGGTGTCAACCGTATGAACGGTGATTGGATCGCGTGGTCAAAACCAGGCCATGCGCTAGATTGAAAAACTATAATAAGGCGATCCTCATTGTTTCTCCTAACAAGGACAATGTTGCACCCAACCACTTTTTATGACTCATAGGATGTATCCATTCCATCCTCAAGGAAGTCAAGTCTTCCGAACGACACACTTGCTGATTTATTTCAGAAGATGTAGTCCAGACCAGTTGTAAGGGGACGAAAAATCTTGAAAAGTCATTGCTAAAATAGACTAAAAATCTACCAGGCCTCAACATCAAACAGGCAAACTGGTAGTCAGACTTATCTCAATGAGGGAGATTTGTCTCTTTAAATGGGGAGCGCACCATGATACACAAAATTTTAGTGATTGATCAGATCTCCAGTTGAATAATCTTCGGAAAGGTAAGATATAAGCTTTTAAGACTCATGAACATCAATCTTCATGATTGATTTAACAGATTAGACGATCACATCATGATCATCGATGATATCTGTACGTAATGTGTATCCTCCTAAGCACATTATTTTCTTATCGACATCTCGCGATGTTAGGTACTTGTGGGAGGCATTGGCTTGACCAATCGATGGGTAGCGTGTACGGTTCGTTGGATTCACATTCTCGGCTCTAGGCTTCCACTTATTTTCTCAAGTTGCTTTGAAGATTACATTTAAGGTTCGAGTTTCTTTCACCTACTTATTTTGGGTATGCTAGTTCGTGATTATTTATTGCTACCATGTTTGTTATATTATTTGGGGTGGAAAGATGGTGTTAGATGTAACGACCCGGAAAATTCTGACCAAATTTAAACTTGATCTTTATATGAGTCTGACACGATAAGCAAAGTCTGTTAGGTTGGATCTCAAAAAAATTTCGAACTGTTTTCATATATGCAATTGACTTCGACTATTTCTCGACGATTCACGAACAATTAATTGTAAATGAATATATATATATATATATATATATATATATATATATATATATATATATATATATATATTATTATAAGAATGATTAAAATTATAATTTATTTGTAATTTAAATGTCATTAGTTATTATGATTAAAAATGTCATTATTAATAATTATCCTTATCCTTGTTATTGATATTATTTACTCATCATCATTATTAATATAAGTATTATTATAAAAACTATCATTTATATTATTATTACTAATAATATCATTATTAAAAATTATGATTTTAGTTATTAATATATTTATTATTATTATTAGTATTATTTTAATATTATTATTATTAACATCCTAATTATAAATTCTATTATTATTACAAATTATTAACAAGCATTATAATTAATTATATATTCATTAACTACTAATATTAAATTTAAAGAATCAGATACAGAATCGATTATTGTTACACATCATATCTGTATATATTTTTTTATTTTGTTTGCTTTTCTTGATGGAGAAATCTGTACTTCCTGTCCGAAAGTTGTTACAGGTTGATTTCACAAAACCTTAATGAATTCAATACAAATAAATTCAGTTAGATATCAAGATCAGCTTTAATCTTTTATCTTCCTTTCTCTGTTCTTTATTCCACTAGTGACGATTCCATTCACTACCAAACAACTCTCAATCAATTTTGTTGCTGTTTTAATTATTCAATTACACCATATAAACCTCAGCTGCTGCTATTTGAGAGAGAAAATAGAAAATAAGAATGAAACAAATATTAATATTATACAACAAATTCTGTTACCCATCGTGATCATGCTTTATGTATTCTTACTTCTTTCTCCTGTCTTCATCTCTTGCTCAAATATCTTGTCGACACACGTCTTCTTTATATAACAATCGATTGCCTCAAATTATTGGAAAAGTTATTCGATTACTACATCACCTTCAAACTCACACACACTATCATCAAATACCATAACTGAAAGTTCTTTTTGTTATTATTTGCTATTCGGTTATCATCAGCCTTAATCCACCTCAAGCACCATTGAACCACAACCATCACCTTTCACAACAAAACCCAAACCTCATCGAGATAATTGTAGTTATATTCATTCGAGTACCGTACGCCATTAACCACCCTTTTCATGTGAACCACTATCGACAACCCTCACGTGCCCTTTGTAACTTCTATGCAATTACTGTTGTGGTTTAAAGACATAACCAACACTTTGTTGCAACTGTTGACCATCAAAAACCGCCACCACCACCGGTTACCATCAACCACTGTAAGTTTCCATCACCCTCTCTCTCTCACTCAAAAATTTTGTTTTTCCATTTCCTTCTTCCATCGAATAACTCCCTGCAAAACCAAACACCCTCGTTTTAAAAAAAAAATTATTTTCGCTACTATATGTTCTTCTGTTGCTATACAAAGATGGAGGATATAATGCAAGATAAATAATGAACGTGATGTTAGGATAAATAATGAGGAACTTTACACGTCCCTTTCCTTTTATAATTGTGGTAAACAAACACCAAATCCCACCCAAAATATAAAGTGCCGACAACTATCAATTATCTTGCTAGTGGGACGTTTAAAAAAAATAAATAAATAGATATTGGATTGCAAGATCCCGTTTTCTGTGGTGACTAAACCGAACCCCATATTATGTTTTATACGTGGGACGTAAATTGTATGTGATGATTGGGCCGGTTATGATTAAAGGAGATAGATAATGATGATGATAAAGTTATAGATGATGATGAAGATTAAAAGAAAACGGTTTGCACATATTGTGTTTCTATGCACTTCGAAAACTTCACAAGCAAAAGCCACCATCTTATTTATAAAACCGAATCCTTCAATTCTTTAATTGGTTCAATTAAACACAATCAATCCCCCACCAAATACTCTTTATTCTTTGTGTTTCCCACTTACTAATTTATGATTATAGTGGACCACATTCCCTTCAAGATTCGCACACATACACTAATTTATCTACTAGCTGATTTTATAATTGATGAACTTCATAGGGTTTTGCTTTGGACCATTATTAGAATATTAAATGGACTACAATGTGTTTGGTAATATATTGGGCCAAAATCCCATGTTAATTAGCTTACAAACATGATGATAATATGATCAAGTAAGATGGGGCGATGATGATTTTATGTCACGACAGAAATTGGTAAATGATGATGATGAATAACATGATGGAAAACGAGGAACTTAGGATAATAATTAAGTTATGATCATGATGTTGAATATTAGATGATGATGATAAGATTAGAGATAAAGGAGTTAGGTTAGGAGTTCAGACAGAAACAAAGTAACAGCGGAATGGTGAGGATTGTTTGTGTGTAACGAGAGATCACGGGTTCGAGCCCTGGTTGTGACATTTTTTTTAGAAAAAGAAGAAGAAGAGGGAAAACGGAAAATATGGTTATATAGAATTAATAAGGGAATAAATTAGAAAAAAAGGATTAGCTTGGATGGTTAAGGATGTTTACAGGTTAGTGGGACGTCGCGGGTTCAACCCCGGACTTTTGCATTTTTTTAAGAGCTACTTCTTTGAGGTAGTAATTTTACTCTATTTACTATTTTATTACAATTATAATTATAATTATAATTATAATCATTATTATTATTATTATTATTATTATTATTATTATTATTATTATTATTATTATTATTATTATTATTATTATTATTATTATTATTATTATTATTATTATTATTTTTCTTCTTATAACCATTATTATCATTAATATTATTTTTATTATTATTAACATTAATTACTATCAAGTATTAATAATAAGTATTATTAGTATTAAGAGTTGTTATCAAAATTATAATTTTATTGTAAAAATATAACTTTTTATTTTATCATTTTTACTAAAACTATATTAAAAAAAATTATTAATAAAATTATCATTTTTATTATTATTTGAATTGACATTATTAATATCATTATTATCATTATAAAGAGATTACAACTTTTTAATTATTAGTATTAGTATTATATTACCAAATAACAATTAATACATAACATTATATTTAAAACATATTACATATAATTTATTAAAATAACAAATATATCACTAATAATATAATTTCGTTCGATTACAAACATATGTGTTAATAAATATATAAATGATATAGGTTCATGAATCCGAAGTCAACCATGCATTGTTCAGTTATGTCGTATGCATATTTTTACTACAAAATATCGTACGGTGAGTTCATTTAATTCCCTTTTACTCTTTACATTTTTGGGACTGAGAATACATGCGCTACTTTTACAACTGCTTTATTAAATGCTTTTGAAATACATTTTAAACTGCGAATACATGAAATGCTTTTATAAATGTTTGACGAGATAGACACAAGCAAAACATTCCTCTAATGAATTATGTGGACGTGATAATTGCCACAATTGATATGAATATTTTTCCCCTGATTATTATTGCTTGGTAACCTAAGAATTAGGGAACATCACTAATTTTGAGAATTAGTGCATGCCTAATTGACGCGAATCCTAAAGGTAGCTACCGGGTTTAACACCCCCACCCAGAATGTTTACTAGACGGAAGGGCTAGTGGGCGTGGTGTTTAGTACTTCGAAGTTTATATGATTATTATACAGACGAGATGTTCTGTTTTGGGGATATTATTATGCGCATTATATGTTAAGGTCGGTTACCAAGCCAAGCTATGAAAGCAATGAAAAGTGAATGTTATGCATCGAGAGAAGGATATTATACACAGGTTATGTGTATGTTATTTTAGTGCACGAGATATGTGTACGGTTACTAAGATTTATGAAAGATGATTTCGTACACGAGAAAGGTGTACTGTATTTAAAAGATATCACATGTACATTATAGGTGGGTATAGGATTCGGGCCCATTTGTACCATGCAGCATTTAAATCTTGTGGTCTATCAAAATGATGAATTTTATTGTTTTATGATAAACTTATGAACTCACCAACCTTTTGGTTGACACTTTAAAGCATGTTTATTCTCAGGTATGAAAGAAATCTTCCGCTATGCATTTGCTCATATTACATGGAGTCGTTCATGGCATATAAATGTCAGAACCTCGCAATGGGACCAACTGTTGAAGACTTCATCCAGATGGATTAGGACGGGTCATTTCAGTTGGTATCAGAGCGGTGGTCTTAGCGAACCAGGTCTTGCATTAGTGTGTCTAACTGATAGTTGTTAAGATGCATTAGTGAGTCTGGACTTTGACCGTGTCTGCATGTCAAAAGTTTTGCTTATCATTTTGTGTCAAAAATCATCTGCTTATCATCTTTAGGAAATTACCTGCTTATCATTCTTAGTCTAGATACATTTTACTGCATTGATTGCATGAATAGTGTATAGATAAATTCATATCTTAGCGTATATGCTAATCCATATCTTAGCGTATCTGTTACTGTAGACTTTATCTGACATGTTTCCTTAATTCCTTCCGTAATCTATGGGATCTTTTGTACTATGTATAGGTATTCTATGTAATTAGAATACCATCCGATAGCCGGAACTCATTTCATATCAAAAATCCTGTATTCAATCGTACGAAATGGAACTCGTCACTAGTTCAAGTTCCTTGGATTCGAAAGCTTTTCCGATATGGATTACCATTTAAGCTCCAAAAGCAGTGTAACCGGAATGGTCAACCAATTAGCCATCATAAATTCAGGATGAATTGAGAATGGGTATGAAGTAAACTTAATTAATGGAGATGCGAAGAAGTGATCCCTCCCACCAGCCATATTGCCCTATTGGCAAAGAACCTGAAGCACTTACCGGCAAACCTATTCGAACCATCATTTTCACTCTCATTTCCAGAATAACTCTCAATGATTATATAATATCTACAATTTTAAACCTTATTCATCCGCTCATTTCAACCACCAATCATCCCGGAGTAATAAAAGAAGTCAAATGAGCTTCGCACTCGAGTAGTAAATTTGAAGAATATGGTGCAAAACGTACCAGCTTCAGCAACATCACTGGCACCAACAGTACCACCATCAGCAACATTAACAGTACCATCACCACCGCCAATAGCAACATCCACATCACATATCTCGACATCACACTCTATACCTCGAACATCAACATCATACGCACCATAGATACCAAGGAGTACCAACAATAATGAACGATGAAGTATTGATCCATAACTTCATTGAAAAAATATTCTGCGAAGAATATGTGGTTCCTAATAGTTAACGATGAAGTATTGATCCATAACTTCATTGAAGAAATATTCCGCGAAGAATATGTGGTTCCTAATAGTTTTAGAGATTACTTATTCTAGCTCAAACCGAAAATTATATGAGTTTAATATCATATTAACTCATTAAATCCATGATTACATCTGAAGAAAAAATATATATTTTTATAAAGATTGTAATTAAAAATTCTTTTGTACAAACTGTTAATGGTGAAAATATTTTAACGAGTAGGTAATACTCGAGGAATATTTAGATTCCACATTAATAAGTTACGCTGTACATTCTTCGAATCTGATTCAACAGTCATTTACTATCCTACTTACATCCACAGATATACGAATCCGTTCACCACAGAATAACCAATTTCATTCAATTTCATATTTGGATTTCGACTTATCAGAATCCAAATCAAGATTTGACAAGTGGCATAATGAAGAAAATAATGAATAAATTAAAATTGATTAGTAACCAATTAATTAACTACGTAAAACTTTAAACCTATACTAACCAAATCCTAGCTAACTATTCCTATATCAGTTACGACTATTTCCTTATCATATATACTAGTCTTGGTTGAACTATTGGACTACTAGCATTGGACTACTAGCATTGGACTACTATCATTGGACAATTAAAACGTATTAAAAGAGTAGGAAACATTAATTATAACACATTTTGATTTAAAATATCGTCAATAAGTTACACCTTCTACAGTTAAACATTCCTTCAAGTTTGCCACTTGGTTTCATCTTAAACACCCTTTGTATCTTGACGATTACAACCAACGTTTAATCATCTAAAAACACAATTCTCCTGAAACCACCTCGAATTGATAACCAACGATTCAGTTATGGTAGCATTAAATGCAAAGGAAATAGCAAAATTGTAGATGGTCTAAATGGCCAAGAGTTTGATAATAAAGAATGAAATTTGGGAATGCTCGATAGAAAATTTGATACTGAAAAACGGATTGAGTTAATCATGAAGGAGATCAAGGACAAAATACAAGGACCAGACCCTATATTCAAAGAGCCCAGGTAATTTTGGATCGGATGAAATCTTTAGAAAATATCTTTCTCTAAAGCCATGTTAAAATCTTGCGGAAAATTTTTCTTCATCAACTTTTTAACTTAGAAACTCCAAAATATCATCATAAATATCTTCGATATTTCTGAAAATATTTTCATAAATATTCTCGTTCGAAATTATCTATCTCCTCGTGCTATCTATGTTACATCATAAAAGAATCTGTTTTATTTTCTATCCTTCTATAAAATTTAAGTTTAAATTATGAATGATTTTTGGAGAAGTGTTGGGAATTGAAGCATGAGTTAATATAATATAATGACGCTTGGCCAACGTGATTATATTACAGTAAGTCATACTAAATTTTTAATGTAACGTGATGATTCACAAATCATACCGTCATAATGTGCCATGTGACATAACTTTTCCATCCTACTTAACCTCTAAATATATCAATAAAATAATTTCTTGATATTTCTATATTTCTGTGAATTCTGGTAATTTACCAAATCAAATCGTGCTAATACGTTCCTTTTTACTTAGAATATTATAGTCATTCAAAACTCTATACCTACGAATTCTGGACCATTATTCACTTGACTTGAAGTAGAATGAGAGTGGTGACAACAAGGAAACAAAGAAGGTGAATTTATAGTGAAATATTAGACATAGCAATCGAGGCATATTACCGCATTTAATTAAAGAAGATCCTAAATTTCATTAATTACCGAAGAATCAAATCTTATAGATTTCGAGGATTTTCATTCCTTGAATTCCGGAAATCCACCGTGACTACATCAAAAGTTAAATATCTATCTCAATCTTTTGTGACAGCTTCACTCGTACGCTTCACATAATCGAATCATCTATATTTATCAATAATAATGATAAAACTCTATTTATCAACTCATATTCGTCATGAAAACACTTATATTGTTAGCCATGATGACCTCACTCAAATTTCGGGACGAAATTTCTTTAACGGGTAGGTACTGTGACGACCCGGAAAATTCCGACTAAATTTAAACTTGATCTTTATATGAGTCTGACACGATAAGCAAAGTCTGTTAGGTTGGGTCTCAAAAAATTTTTGAACTGTTTTCAGATATGCAATTGACTTCGACTATTTCTCGACGATTCACGAACAATTAATTGTAAATGAATATATATATATTATTATAAGAATGATTAAAATTATAATTTAGTTGTAATTTAAATGTCATTAATTATTATGATTAAAAATGTCATTATTAATAATTATCCTTATCCTTGTTATTGATATTATTTACTCATCATCATTATTAATATAAGTATTATTATCAAAACTATCATTTATATTATTATTACTAATAATATCATTATTATAAATTATGATTTTAGCTATTAATATAGTAATTATTATTATTAGTATTATTTTAATATTATTATTATTAACATCCTTATTATAAATTCTATTATTATTACAAATTATTAACAAGCATTATAATTAATTATATATTTATTAACTAATAATATTAAATTTAAAGAATCAGATATAGAATCGATTATTGTTACACATCACTATCTGTATATATTTTTTTATTTTGTTTGCTTTTCTTGATGGAGAAATCTGTACTTCCTGTCCGAAAGTTGTTACAGGTTGATTTCACAAAACCTTAATGAATTCAATACAAACAAATTCAGTTATATATCAAGATCAACTTTAATCTTTTATCTTCCTTTCTCTGTTCTTTATTCCACTAGTGACGATTCCATTCACTACCAAACAACTCTCAATCAATTTTGTTGCTGTTTTAATTATTCAATTACACCATATAAACCTCAGCTGCTGCTATTTGAGAGAGAAAATAGAAAATAAGAAGGAAACAAATATTAATATTATACAACATATTCTGTTACCCATCGTGATCATGATTTATGTATTCTTACTTATTTCTCCTATCTTCATCTCTTGCTCAAATATCCAGTCGACACACGTCTTCTTTATATAACAAATGATTGCCTTAAATTATTGGAAAAGTTATTCGATTACTACATCACCTTCAAACTCACACACACTATCATCAAATACCATAACTGAAAGTTCTTTTTGTTATTGTTTGCTATTCGGTTATCATCAACCTTAATCCACCTCAAGCACCATTGAACCACAACCATCACCTTTCACAACAAAACCCAAACCTCATCGAGATAATTGTAGTTATATTCATTCGAGTACCGTACGCCATTAACCACCCTTTTCATGTGAACCACTATCGACAACCCTCACGTGCCCTTTGTAACTTCTATGTAATTACTGTTGTGGTTTAAAGACATAACCAACACTTTGTTGCAACTGTTGACCATCAAAAACCGTCACCACCACCGGTTACCATTAACCACCGTAAGTTTCCATCACCCTCTCTCTCTCTCACTCGAAAATTTTGTTTTTCCATTTCCTTCTTCCATCGAATAACTCCCTGCAAAACCAAACACCCTCGTTTTAAAAAAAAAAAATTTATTTTCGTTACTATATGTTCTTCTGTTGCTATACGAAGATGGAGGATATAATGCAAGATAAATAATGAACGTGATGTTAGGATAAATAATGAGGAACTTTACACGTCCCTTTCCTTTTATAATTGTGGTTAACAAACACCAAAACCCACCCAAAATATAAGTGCCGACAACTATCAATTATCTTGCTAGTGGGACGTTTAAAAAAAAATTTATAAATAGATATTGGACTGCAAGATCACGTTTTCTGTGGTGACTAAACCGAACCCCATATTATGTTTTATACGCGGGCCGTAAATTGTATGTGATGATTGGGCCGGTTATGATTAAAGGAGATAGATAATGATGATGATAAAGTTATAGATGATGATGAAGATTAACAGAAAATGGTTTGCACATATTGTGTTTCTACGCACTTCGAAAACTTCACAAGCAGAAGCCACCATCTTATTTATAAAACCGAATCCTTCATTTTTTTAATTGGTTCAATTAAACACAATCAATCCCCCACCAAATACTCTTTATTCTTTGTGTTTCCCACTTACTAATTTATGATTATAGTAGACCACATTCCCTTCAAGATTCGCACACATACACTAATTTATCTACTAGCCAATTTTATAATTGATGAACTTCATAGGGTTTTGCTGTGGACCGTTATTAGAATATTAAATGGACTACAATGTGTTCGGTTATATATTGGGCCAAAATCCCATGTTAATTAGCTTACAAACATGATGATAATATGATCAAGTAAGATGGGGCGATGATGATTTTATGTCACGACAGAAATTGGTAAATGATGATGATGAATAACATGATGGAAAACGAGGAACTTAGGATAATAATTAAGTTATGATCATGATGTTGAATATTAGATGATGATGATGATATTATGATGATAAGATTAGAGATAAAGGAGTTAGGTTAGGAGTTCAGACAGAAACAAAGTAATAGCGAAATGGTGATGATTGTTTGTGTGTAACGAGAGATTAAGGGTTCGAGCCCTGGTTGTGACATTTTTTTTAGAAAAAGAAGAAGAAGTGGGAAAACATAAAATATGGTTATATAGAATTAATAAGGGAATAAATCAGAAAAAGGGATTAGCTTGGATGGTTAAGGATGTTTACGGGTTACTGGGACGTCGCGGGTTCAACCTCGGACTTTGGCATTTTTTTAAGAGCTACTTCTTTAAGGTAGTAATTTTACTCTATTTACTATTTTATTACAATTATAATTATAATTATAATTATAATTATAATTATTATTATTATTATTATTATTATTATTATTATTATTATTATTATTATTATTATTATTATTATTATTATTATTGTTATTATTATTGTTATTATTATTGTTGTTATTATTATTATTATTATTATTATTATTATTATTATTATTATTATTATTATTATTATTATTATTCTTCTTCTTCTTCTTCTTCTTCTTCTTCTTATAACCATTATTATCATTAATATTATTTTTATTATTATTAACATTTTTTTATTTTTATTATTTGAGGTAGTAAAAATACAACTTTTTATTTTATCATTTTTACTAAAAATATATTAAAAGCAAAATTATTAATAAAATTATCATTTTTATTATTATTTGAATTGACATTATTAATATCATTATTATCATTATAAAGAGATTACAACTTTTTAATTATTAGTATTAGTATTATATTAAGAAATAACAATTAGTACATAACATTATATTTAAAACATATTACATATAATTTATTAAAATAACAAATATATCACTAATAATATAATTTCGTTTGATTACAAACATATGTGTTAATAAAAATATAAATGATATAGGTTCGTGAATCCGAAGTCAACCATGCATTGTTCAGTTCTGTCGTATGCATATTTTTACTACAAAATATCGTACGGTGAGTTCATTTGATTCCCTTTTACTCTTTACATTTTTGGGACTGAGAATACATGCGCTACTTTTACAACTGCTTTATTAAATCCTTTTGAAATACATTTTGAACTACGAATACATAAAATGCTTTTATAAATGTTTGACGAGATAGACACAAGCAAAACATTCCTCGAATGAATTATGTGGACGTGATAATTGCCACCATTGAATTATGTGGACGTGATAATTGCCAAAATTGATATGAATATTTTTCCCCTGATTATTATTGCTTGGTAACCTAAGAATTAGGGAACATCACTAATTTTGAGAATTAGTGCACGCCTAATTGACGCGAATGCTAAAGGTAGCTACCGGGTTTAACACCCCCACCCAAAATGTTCACTAGACGAAAGGGCTAGTGGGCATGGTGTTTAGTACTTCGAATTTTATATGATTATTATACAGACGAGATGTTCTGTTTTGGGGATATTATTATGCGCATTATATGTTAAGGTCGGTTACCAAACCAAGCTATGAAAGCAATGAAAAGTGAATGTTATGTATCGAGAGAATGATTATATACACAGGTTATGTGTATGTTATTTTAGTGCACGAGATATGTGTACGGTTACTAAGATTTATGAAAGATGATTTTGTACACGAGAAAGGTGTACTGTATTTAAAAGATATCGCATGTACATTACAGGTGGGTATAGGATTCGGGCCCATTTGTACCATGCAGTATTTAAATCTTGTGGTCTATCAAAATGATGAATTTTATTGTTTTATGATAAACTTATGAACTCACCAACCTTTTGGTTGACACTTTAAAGCATGTTTATTCTCAGGTATGAAAGAAATCTTCCGCTGTGCATTTGCTCATATTACATGGATTCGTTCATGGCATATAGAGGTCAGAACCTTGCAATGGGACCAACTATTGAAGACTTCGTCCAGATGGATTAGGACGGGTCATTTCATTAGAGTTTATAAGTGGAAGCCATGATGTTAGTTTTTTTGAAATTGCTCCCATGCTAGAGTCTATTGTTTGATGCTTTTTGTGGTTCTACATACATTTTTGAAGATGTTATCATATGGTTGAGATTTATTTCGAGTCGGATTTGCTTGAGGACAAACAAGACTCTACTGTGGGGTGGTTTGATATCGCATATTTTATACATGTTTATCTTGGTGATATCGGTCACATTTTGGTCCTTTTGGATGCGATTTAACTATTACATTGATGTTATTGTGAAGATTTGAGTTTGAAGAGCCGAGAATACAAAAATTACGTTATTTGAAGTTTATGAGGTATATTTTCATCATTGTTATCTTAGATGCCTCGTGGATCATAATTTTGAGCATGGTTGAAGTTTGGTTCGAATTTGGATTAATATGGTTGAAGAAATGGTAATCTCCAAGTTCAGCTTCAGCACCAGAGTTAAGCCGCGGCGCACCTCAAGGTTATAATTGATGACAAAAGTTCTTGAAGAAATTGGCTTCGGTGGCAGAGTTAAGCCGCGGCGTGGCATATCAGGTCGCGTCGTGCTTACCGGTTATTTTCGATTCCGTAAGTTTATCAAGGAAGTGGTTTCAGCGTTAGTTATAAGCCGTGACACGGGCCATGGAGCAGCGGCGCGGGTTCAGGCTGCCAAGAATGAAATCTTGGTATTTAAGTCCGAATTTTACCCTATTTTCTATTACCTTTTTCCTGGACGAATTACATCAGCACCAAGGCGAATTTTAGTAATTTTTAGGGAATCCAAGGTCATCTAAACATTGCAATCATTCCGAAAACACTCATCGATTCGTTCATTTTGCAAAATTGTTATATTCATTAGGTTTATCTCTTGTTCAAAAACAATGAATTCTCCTATTTATTTATTTGTGATTTTTTTTAGATATGATTTTTGGCTAAGCTTTTAATGTTTGTCAAGACGAATAACCAAGGTGTTGGATTTTTATTTGATTTATCAAGGATTTTATGCATGTTAATTTGGTTTTGATTAAAGGATCCATTGTTCATGTTTATATGTTTAAACTCAATTGATTATTGTGTTTGTGTGATCAAAAGAACTCTAGGTTAATTTAACACTTTAAATTTACAATCAGTTTGTCTTAGTTGGTTGTTTGCTAAATCGGACCAAGGGGGTAAATTGGGTAAAGACACTTTGATTGAATAGGAATGAATTGTTCAAGCGAACATGAACACAATTGTTAATCAAATTACTAAGTTAGTAAATTAATCGAATAAAAACCTTAAGGTGTTAGGTGCTAGGGAACCCTACACTGTGTAATTATAGTTTGAGTGGTCATTAAGAGAACTCTTGGTGACCCGTTTGGTTAATTTACTGAAACAACCCAACCCGTACTCCGGACGAAATTTTTTTTTTATTTAAAATATAATACACATTTACGCACCAATTAAATATGTAACCCATTCCACACGATTCGTCAAAACATATTACGAGTTTAATGTTTACAAAAAGGCACAAAGGCCTATTAACGAATGTGATACAAGTTTGACCAACAACAAATGATAGTTTATAATCCAAACGACACTCGAGCATGGTTTGGGGCTAAACTACCCAAAACGTTCTGCCACTTCAAAAGCTATCCCAAAAGCATCCCCTGTCAACACAAACGTGAGACAACTAATCCAACCGTATGCCCTTACCCTTGTCCAAGACGGAACCTATAAAATGGTAAACAATGAGAGGGTAAGCAAGGCTTAGTGAGTGCAACAATTATACATACATATATATAACCTACTTACTTGCAAACACTTACCAAATCCGCTTACATACTAGTTACATAATTAGCATACCTTTCACATGTATAACGCTAAGTACCACGATAACAAGACTAGTATAACAATAGCATATAACACAACGATACATCATGCTAAAATACAAGTATAACGATGATGTTCACAACATCCAAAGTGCTCAATATCTCAAGGCTCGCCCAACGAATGGTATCGTCAACATCGAACTTAAACCCCATTCGTCTACATTATTGTGGTATCGTCAACACCGAACTTTAAACCCACATATGAGGTATCGTCAACATCGAACTTTAAACCCTCATCAACTCACTAAAATAGTCGTATGGCATCGTCAACATCGAACTTTAATTCCATACGTATGAGGTATCGTCAACAACAAACTTTAAAGTCTCATCTACAACATAATATACTCTAGGGTATGGTATCGTCAACATCGAACTTTAACCCATACCCCACAAGCAAATAAATCATATACATGCATATATAATTATTCCACTCAACTTGTCACAAGGATGATGATCTAGTACTTCTGAGCTTCAATGCAATGTACCTAAATCATTAAGTGCACATTCAATTCCACAACTAGTGGGATTAACCACAACACTCCCACTTGAGCATTTAATGACCCAAATTGCATTAAATGACTCAACTACTCACAACAGCCCATCCATGGCCAAGAATCGACTTTAATCACTAAGACTAGTGAATTAAAGTCTATTAACTTCAATTAACACAAAACTTAGGGTAATCCCTACCCATTTCATCCCATTAGGTCAACTAGTACATTTTGACCCATTTTATCTCACTTAAACTCACAATCAAGTCAAACTTACCCATTAACACTTCTTTCATAATCCTTAAAGTGCATTAGTGACTAACAACACCAATTGACACTTACAACCTCAAATCACAAGGTCAAAACCCTAGATTGTGACTATTAGGGTTTCATTACAACAACCACACCCAAACTCACCCATTTTACCCTCAAATAGGTCATACAAATCTCTAGTAACCCAAACCCTAGCCATTGACCAATTAAAACTTAAAACATAAAGTTAGAACTTACCGAGACTATCAACGCGTAGCTAGAGATACAAGGAAAAACTTTAATTCTCGCTCCAAAGATCAACCCTCAATTCCTCCCTCTCAAATCTCACTTTTAATCTAAATGGGTGTTGAGTTTTTGGAGAGAAAATGGAAAAAGAAATGAATTCAATGGATATGTGGTGGAGAGTTAATGCTCCCATCAGATCCACATGTAAATTTACCAATTTACCCCTTAAAATCCCTTATATTGAGTAAAAACTGGAATCTGTCCAGCAGATTTGCCGCGGCGCGGCCCAAATGTCGCGGCGCGACATATCGAAGGAAAATGAACCCTTCTTAACCCAACTTCTGATCCAGAATTGCTTTACGTGTCGCGGCGCGACCCTGTTTGTCGCGGTGCGGCATTAGCCGTCACCTGGACACCTTGACAACCTTAAACGAATTTTGATTTTATTTGATTCGCACACTTAAAACCCACTTCCTACATTCGCCTAAACTTCAACGATAGTCTCATAAGACTTAACGCTATCAAAGCCCATGTATACACTTGAAGGCGCACACATTATCAAATATATATATAGCGAGTTACAACGTATAAATGATTAAGTATGTACCTTTCGATACGTACGGGGAAAACGGGGTGTTACATTTGCATGCATAGATGAGATAATTGGTCTAAATAACACAAACTTTCAATACTTAGGGTAAAAGGTCTAGATGAACATTCTTGTTTGAATTGAATACAAATCTATCTTTATAATTTTGTTAAAGTGCTAGCACATTAAACTTTTAAAAGACCAAAAATATTGTTCTTACTTTTATAAACCATCTTTGATTTGACTAATCATTAAATAACCACAACCAAACTATTTCGTATTTTCTGATTCTTAGTTTATCGATAGTTTATTTTTAATAGTTGACAATTGAGATTTTCGTGATACTGTCCTTGGAACGATATTCGGAATTACCTAAAATTTATACTACTACACGATCGGGTACACTGCCGTGAGTGTGTAATAGTCCTTTTAACCAAAAAATTTCCAGAGATAATTTATATACTAGATTTTACACATCAAATGTACATCAACGGGTGAAGATATTTGAAGGTCTGTATAGTGATGGAGATTCCAACTTCGCTTATACACAGTTAGATCGGGAGTTCTTCCGAGAAAGCTGTTATCTTAGCTATCTATGGAGAAAGGGTATGTGTTAGAAGTGACGGTGACAAGGATTGTGAAAATACAATTTCAAACTACCGAGATGCTCAAGCAAGTCGTTCATAACTAACATGATGTAGAGGATAAGCTCATTGATAGCACTGAAATTATACATCTTTTTATACCCTTTTTACGGTGCTATCTTCCTCAAATTTACACAAAAATGACATATTCCTTTTCTTATTAGGGGGAAATGAGCAAAGGCTACTAATCGTGTGAAAAAGTTGTTTGTGATCTTTACATGCACAATTATGGAGAAAACAAGCCTAAAATGCAATAAAACGAAGAAGCCAAAGAACACCTAGATCAAGCGAAAGTCAAATTAAAGTCATAAACTTCAAAAGAATAGTTTACGCAAAAAACTGAATACGGTGACCAAGATCATCAGTACTGCAGCCAAGTTAAATAAGGAAAATATTCGACTTTAATAAGGAAAGTTCTAAAAGCAACTCAGGACAGCAACCAAGAAGTCAAAGCCGCCATATTTATTTAAGTAAAAGATTAACGCACCTTAGTAAAAAAGGAAAGAATCCCTCAATAGTCATTAAGGGGGTCTCCAAGGTCAAGCCCCCGACTAAGCGTGCCAGTTGTGATACAGAAGACAATTTTCATAAATAAAGACAACAGCCATCAAGTTCAATACTGCGACCTCAGCCCCACCACCATACCAGGGTGGTGGCCTGTGAAGCTTGGTTGGCAACTGGATTTTCCTATAAAAGGAGGGTTGTGATTCCAATTTTAGGGTGAACTTTTACAATTATTAGATTATTTTTACTTTCCTGTCGAATTTCTATCTGGTTGCATCCATTTTGATTGCTACCTGCATCGGCGTCCTATGTCTTTTAACAGGTCAGACTAAATTTCTTTAACATATCATTAGTATATTTATGTTGACTTATAAAAATGTCATCATCAAGTTGTTTGATTTGTAAACTAAGAAAGTATTGCAAAGCTCTTTGTAAACTCATTTTAAATGTCTCTGACATAAGTTTTGGAAAGTCTTAACAATGTTTTTCATTTGTAGAACCATAAATAATATCATCCACATATATCTCTACGGGCAAGAGATCATCATATATCTCTTTTACGAATATAGTGGTATCAATTGTTCCAACTTTAAAGTGTATACCGATGAGATACACATGAAATGTCTCATACCATGCTCTAGGTGATTGTTTAGGGACATAAAGAGCGTTATATATATTATAGACATGGTTTGAATGTTTACTGTTTACAGAACATAGAGGCTACTTGACATAGACCACTTGCAGCTTCCCATTAAGAAAAGTAGATTTGACATCCATCTGGAATACTTTAGAGTTCATGTGTGCAGTAAACGCTAAGAATATTCTGATTGAGTCCATTGTTGCTACTAGTGCATATGTCTCTCAATAATATAATCCTCCTTCTTACCTATACCCTTGGAATACTAATCTAGCCTTATTCCTGATGACAACTCCATGTTCATCCAAATTGTTCTTGAACACCTACTTTGTACCTATAACTTTCTTTTCTTCATCTTCAGGTTCAGATACCAGCTTCCACACTTTATTCCTATCAAATTGAGAGAGATCATCATGCATAGCTCAATCCCATCTAGGATCTTTTAAGGCTTCTTCAGCATTAGAGGGTTCAATGGTAGAAACAAAATTCACATGCATACAAAATTACTAGTTGCATCCTTCTTATCTTCACTCAACTAGCCAGATTACCAACAATCTAATCAATAAGATGCTCCTTAGTCCATTTGGTATTATGGTTTGGTGAGCTAGTTGTAGAACACACAACATCAAAATCATCAGTAGGCACAATAGCATGCACAACAATGGGTGACTGTTGTACTTCTTCAGTGGAATCAGTACTAAACTGTGATCCTTCAGAACCAGTAGACCTCTACACAATTTGTAATACTTCAGTAGAGTCAGTAGGTCCAATTGGTTTAGACACAGATGGGATAGAAAATTCTAACTCAACTTCAGAGAACCTAATAGCATGGATTGGTGAGGGTAATGCTAATGGTTCTTCATCATCAAGAGCTTGCTAAGTAGGCTCTTCAAAAATTAAATCCTCATCTTCTTGACCAAAAGAAAAGGTAGGGACATTTTCATTAAATATAACATTTATTGATTCTTCAAAACATCCCTTTCTTTTATAATAGACCCCATATGCCTTTGACATGTTGGAATATCCAAAGAATATTCCTTCATCAACTTTAGCATCAAATTTGCCAAGTTGGTCCCTATTGTTCAGAATGAAATAGGGAGTGCCAAATACATGTAAAATGCAATGGAGGGTCTTCTACCCTTAAGAATGTCATAAGCAATCTTTTGATGTCGTTTCACTATTAAAGATCTATTCTGAGTAAAATAGGCAGTATTCACAGCTTTTTCCCCATATGAATTTTTCAGCCTAAATGCTAACATAGATCTTGCTGTTTCTATGAGAGTTCCGTTTCTTCTTTCTATAACACCGTTTTACTGAGATGATCTCACAGCACAAATGTATTGTGAAATACCTTTGATAGCACAAAATTCTTCAAGTGTGGAATTTCTAAATTCTGTACCGGGATCACTTCTAAGCTGCTTCACCAGTTCCAAATTTTATAACTCCATTCTTGTTATAAAATTGATAATTTCATCAGTAGCTTCACTCTTTTGCTTTAAGAAAAATACCCAAGTGTATATAGAGTATCATCAACAATGACCAGTGTATATCTCTTCTTACTGCAGCTGGCAATGTTGATAGGACCAACATATTTATAAGAACAAATGAAATGGTTTCTCAACAGATGAAATCTGCTTTGACTTGAATGAACATGGTGATGATTTCCCTTTTTACAACCAGAACATAATCTGTCCTTAACATAAGATATGGTGGATCACCCAAATACTAAACTTTTACTTGGGAGTTTGTGAGTATCTTTAAAGTTGAGATATCAGATTCTCTTGTGCCATAACCACTTGAAATTTTCTGCTAAATTTGAATAAAAACAAGTATCAGTTGTTATGAATGATGTGTTCATGTCAATTTGATACAAGTTCTCATGTATCTTTGTATTCAGCAAAGGCTTCCCTGTCTTGTCAAATATATACCAAATTTTCTTCTGAATTGGACTATTTTTCCTTTATTTGTTAGTTAGCTTATTGGTATCACTCGAAATGGTCATGTTTTTACTAATAAGCCAACTAACAAACAAGAGAAAGGGGGTTTTAACAAGGTTTTTAGTGTTTTTTCCTACAACATAAAGGCTTTAAACATGCAAAATCATACAAAATATTAAGGAGTCAAAAGGCTTAATTGCCAAAATAAGACTAAAAAGGGGGTTTTGACAAGATTTTTATTGTTTTTTCCTATCCAAGAGGTATACTATACCTCTTTATCCTTAAAATCAGTATTCATTGACTCACATACATCCATGGAGAACTATCAGAGTTCAGAATTTACAAGCTGAACTGAAGGACAAGGCAAAACTAGGATTATGGTTTCCACAAACCTAATCTCAGAGATAACTCTAAAACACTACTTCGAAAGATCAAGAAGACTAACAGACTTTCTAGCACTCAAACAAAGCTTATATATGAAGATCTATCCATGAACTAGATCATATTCATCCAGTTGAAGAGATTAAGAAGACACAAGAGTTACACACACTAAACCCTAATATCTCCAGAACTCCTGTCCGGTCAACAAGAACTTCAAAGATTGACCTAGGGAAGTGTGTACACTTAAGGTCAAGCTTGAAGATCTTCCAAAAGACATCCTTTCGTACTACATACTAACTAGAGATATGCATAGCTAAGTAAGTATGCAATAAATATCAAAGAAACATCAGTAAAGTCACCACCTACGAGAAGTTGCACAACTGGCGACCCAGTTTATGCAACTGACGACAAAGTTGGTGAAACTGGTGACCCAGTTACATCAACTAGAGACCAATTTGGTGTAACTGGTGACCCTGAAACATCAAATACCAAACCATATGATGCAACTGGCAACCCAAAGAATGCAATTGGCGACCCGTAGAATGCAACTGGTGACCCGAAAAAGACAAATAGTGACCCGAAACATGCAACTGGCGACCTAGGGTTAGCAACTGACGACCCAGTGTTAGCAATTGGCGACCCAGGGTTAGGAACTAGCGACTCGGAGCTTAAAACTTGTGACCCGAATTACTATAAATAAACTACTTACCGTTCACTATTATACACACACAAAAGTTCACTTTCAATTCAATTCAAAGAAACTCTGTCCAATTACTTTTTAGATTTTATCATTTAATAGTTATAATGATGAAATAAAAGAGGTTCAAAATTCATGTTTCTGCCTCTAGTAGAGTAGTTTAATGTAGCAATAAAGGGGGTACGTTTGGGAAGCGTTATTATAACAACCCTCACTTTTCCCTTCTGAATTTACTAATTTACCCTTAGGGTTTCGTTTCCTTGTTCTATGCCTCATTATTAGGGTTGTTATCAAGACATATTAAATGCTTTATAAATAATGCTCGTAATTAAAAACATTAAACCCTAAACCTGATAGTAATTAATAATCTAAACTCTAACCCTAAAGGTTTATTAATATTAAACCCTAACCCTAATACTAAAATAAATTATACGTAATAATATTAAATGGTGACATTTGTAAAATTAAAAAACTAATTAGAACCTAATTAAAAATTTATAAAAGTTAAGGACTAATAAATAAATAAAATGTAATTAAATAAATGCAACCTTAATAAGAATAATAATAATAATTATAAAAAATATAAAATACATAAATAAATAAAGAACGCCGTAAAAAAATACATGAAATAACTATAAATCGGCTGGATACTATGTAGCAAATAATGAACTTAATCTTTAAGCTTTTACAAATCCTAGATTGATCCTAGTACAACACCTTGATCACCAAGTTTTCTTGAATCCTAATCTTGATCCAACACATGATTTGTTTCCTATAAAAACCCATATGTTATTCCATAATTCTCACCACAAAAACCTGCATAATTAGTCGACTATTTTCTCCTGCTATTCCCTCCTTTTTCTTGTTGACTAAACAGCTCACAAAACCCTTTGCATTAGTCGACTGGTACCCTCCTGGTTTCCCTCATTGCTGTCAACCAAAAACCACCAAAACACCCTCCTGCATTCGACATACAACCTCACAAAAACCCTCCTGCAATTCACCACCCTTCCTGCTTGTCCTGCTGCTATTCCTGCTGTGTTGTCGAGCCAAAAATAGTCCAAGAAACCCCTTGATTGATCGAATTCTGCTGCTGCGTTTTTTTGGAGTTTTGTTGCTGCTGTACGTGATCAAGAAGACCCAAAAGGACCTTGTTTTGGGTCGTGAATTACTGATGTACCTGCTGGTTTGTGAGCGTGATAAAATCAGACCCAAACAGCCTTTAACTTGGTCGATTAGTGCTGCTGCTGTAATCTGTTTTCAGTCCACAATCATCATCATCAAATCCTTAGTCTCTAACCTTCATAAGGTAGCCTAAACCCTAGTTTAATATTGCTCTTAATTTAATTACTTTTAAGTTATACTTAAGTAGTTTATTGTTATAAGTATGATGATGTTAATAAAGATGATTATGAATAAGGATTTCAAGTTCATTAATAAGTTTGTAATTAAAGGAAATTAAGATTATGTATATGAAAAAGATTAAAAGTATTATGATTGTGAAGTATTAGTAAATTGGTAATTAATAAGTATAAGATTATGATTATGGCCATTGTTAATGATTTAGTAATTGATTTGATTAACAAGCTAGATAATAATAATAGTTGTATGATTATGACTATAGAGTAATAAGATAAAGAATATGATTATTAGTAACAAAGTTAATGATGATGTTAATGTGTTAGTAATAAGGTTAATGGTATAGATAAAGATTATGAATAATAATTTGTTTATGATTAATATGATTAGGGTTAGGAGAATTGAATAATTATTATGGTTATGTATATACATGAAGTATTGAATAAGGGTTACAAGTTTAGCATAAAGGCTGTAATTAAAAACTTATGACTTTATGTTAAAGATACTAGGTTAAGTTTATGATAAAAGGTTATGATTATGGATTAGTAAAGTAATTATGATCATGGTGTACATGCATGCATGCATGCATACGTATGTATGTATATATATATAAGTAGGTATGTGCTTGTGTATATGCAAATATATACATAGGTGTATATGTATAAGTATATATGTATGTATATGTACGTGTGTATGTATGTATGAATGTTTATTATGTAGGTTATATAATGTTAATAAACATACTATGAAAAGTAATAAGTGTATATATATATATATATATATATATATATATATATGTATCATCTTACACTTATGTATATGTAACACTTACATATAATATATACATATATCACATAGCTATAAATATAATATATATATATATATATATATATATATATATATATATATATATATATATATATATATATATATATGTATGAAAATAAATAATGAATATATGTATGTATGTATCACATAGGTGTATATCTATATATGTAACATATAATGATAAGATTAAATAATAGTTGATTAAATAAATAATAATACTATTATTAGTATAACCTATACACTTAACTATATAGTAACACTTAATTACACTAAGTATATTATCACTTATATATAACTAATAAGTACATTAATAACTTCTTAAGTGTATACACTTTTAACGTGATGGTTATAATTAAAGATTGCGTACAAAGACTACAAACATCACCGCTACTTGTGGCCTAGGGTGATCCTTGTTACCATTATGGGATGCTTGTGGATCTCGAATGCCAAGACTTAGATTCTGGTCAAGAGATCCTGGGCCGCTCGGAAACAACTGATCATTCAAGTGACTTGCATGTTAGCAATGAAGTTTGGGCAAGATTGTACAACATCTTTATTAAGAATTATAACCCGAACTTCTTAAATTAGAAGCTTACTATAAGTGGAAGCTTTCCATAAATAGTAAGTTTCCAAATATAGAAACTTTTGAGAAATAGGAACTTTTCTCGAAAACGGTCACTGTTGATATATTTTGCTATATTAATAAACAAACTTTATGTCTATTGGACATTAACTAATCAAACATTATATCTCTAGGTTGAGATCTCCGATTACATACTCCGTTCATACTTCCTTGCGTGGAATTTCTTACTTGCTATTAAGGTGAACTTCATAGCCCCTTTTTCTACTATTTCTTAACTGTTTTATAAACTTTGGGGTGAGACACATGCATGCTTTTAAATGATTTACAATTTAGACACAAGTACATAAACTATTTGATATGCAATTTCGTGAGACTTTTATTAAACATGTATATTTATTTTACATGCAAATCCCCGCCATAGTATCGATAATTGCTGGAATTGAAATTTTGCAAGCTTAATTATTGTAAGTAGGCCAATTGAGAGTGACGTCTCTACCCATTGGCGTGATTGTCAAGAGGGTACATAATAATGATTGCCGACACCAGTACAGTGTCAGGGGTTAATGTTTAGTTCGATATTATAACTCATGGCATATTGAATATTTTGAATTAAATCTTGCGGTCTAAAACTTATTATGATTATTAAACCTATGTTGTTCACTCAACCTATGATGACCCAGAAATTTTCGATCAAATTTAAACTTTAATCTTAATATTATTTCGACATGATAAGCAAAGTCTATTAAATTGAATCTCAAAATTTTTGAATTATTTTCGTACATTCATTTGACTTCGACCAGTTCCCGACGATTCACGAACAATTAATTGTAAATAGATATGTATGTATGTATGTGTGTGTGTATATATATATATATATATATATATATAATAATTGAAAATATAATTTGAAATATTATATGTTGTTGTTATTAAAATTAATTACGTAAAATAAAATAATAATATGATACTATGATAATTATTATTTACAAACACATCTATATAAATAAAGTATATTGAATATATATTTTGTGATTTCGAATCTATTTAGTAAACGACAGTAATACTCAATTGTCATTCGATTGATATTAAGCAAGTTAAATTTGAACTTATGTGATTTAAAAATAAACAGTGATCCGAAAATGAGTTCTATAAATTTTAGGCTTATTAAAAATGTATTTAGGAACTATCTGTTAAGTTTTAACACTTTTTATATTTTACCCAGAAATGAGAGGGACAGTTGATGTAATTTTTATTTAACAAATTAGTGATCGAATTTTATACCATAATGACCAAAATAAATAAATATAGTTAATTTAAAAATATGGGATTTTTCTGAACACTTTTATCCGCCACTGATTTCGCACGATTTAGCAATCCGTGAAAACTGTCGGTAGAATGAGACAATAGAATGGCTGCTCACTGTATATATGATTGATTTATGAACTACTGTTTTCAATTCATTCACTGAATGATGTAGATTATTATTATTATATAATTATTATTAATTATTATTAATATTATATTTATTATTTTCTATGTCTGCATCTCTATATATACATATACAATTCATATATATAAACGACCAAAGATCAACAATCTTCTTCGATGATCGTTCGAACCACCACCTCTACAACTCACAACCACCTTCTTCATCGAGACATCACCGGTTAGCACTCGACAACCATCATCACCACCGGATGCCACCCAACACCCACGACTTTCCATCACCATCTTCACAACCGCCACCATCTCTTATCTTTAAACCACCATCGTGAACCCACATCAAAACCACCTTCATCATATCATTATTGCCATATTCAACCGTCACCCATTTAATCAACATTGATTATAACCACCATCATTACAACACCCATTTGCAACTACTAGTTACTCGAACTTTTTCTGTTTTTCTTTTGAAACCGATCCACTATTGTGGTTTATTATTGTCATCGTAACTCACCCAAACCATCATCAAACCATTCACCATGTCCACCACCACGATGAGCACCATGCCACCACCACCTAAGAAAATCCCTCCCTCTCTCACTCTCTCCACTTCCCTCACTTCGTGATCAACAAACGCACTTCCACTTTTGATCACCACTACCATCGGTTAACAACTGAAACAACCACCCATGATCACCATAACCATCGCCCCAAAACCACCAAGTAAACACCATGAAATCATCTATCTATTTATGTTTAGATAACCATCATCTTAGTCGTTTTATTTTCGAACTTGTACTGCCACTGTTGCTCGAAACAGACTTCTGCTGTGAGCTTCTATTTTCTGTTTCAACGACAGCCCAATAGACCACCATGATCTTAAACTGTTGCTACGATTGAATGCTTCTATTTTGTTCGAACCACCACAAACCCAAAACCCACTCATATGAAACCCCCTGCTACAGTACGTGCACCTGCTACGAATTCGTTTCTGTTTAAATTTAAATCGCGATGTAAGTGATATAGTTAATGGGTGTTGTGTAAAATATTAGTTCTTGGTTTGCAGTAGGGCCACATTCACATCTCACAAGCTTTGTTTTTTAAAAAAAATGATGATAAAGAGTAATGGACAGATCGGCTTAGGTGGTTGTTACAAACTCTAAATACCCTAAGCATTGGGTCGTGAATTGCATCTAAACCTTGGGCCGTGAACATATGTGCTAATTGGGCCGTGTCACATTTATCTTAAGCTCTTGGGCCATAAATATACTAGTCTGTTGGGACAAAGATGAAGAAGAGGGAAACATATATTTTTTTTTTGTTTTGGGTTAAAAGGTTTAATGGGCAATTTATATCAGATAAACAAGGATGAAGGAGTGGTTAGGAGAGTTTGTTGGGTTTCGAGAGGTTGTGGGTTCAAGCCCTGGAAAAGGCGTTTATTTTTTTCAGGCTTATTACATTGAGGTTCGTGAATCCGAGGCCAACCTTGCAATTGTTCAATGCAATCATATGCATAATTATTACGAAATACAATATTGTGAATTTCATTTGCTCCCCTTTTAAATGCTTTTGCAATATATATTTTTGGGACTGAGAATACATGCGCTGTTTTTATAAATGTTTGACGAAATGGACACAAGTACTCAAACTACATTCTATGGTTGGATTATCGAAATCGAATATCACCCTTTTAGCTTGGTAACCTAAGAATTAGGGAACAGTACCCCTAATTGACGCGAATCCTAAAGATAGATCTATCGGCCTAACAAACCCCATCCGAGGTACGGATGCTTTAGTACTTCGACTTATTATTCCACAGGTGAGAGGATTCTGTTTTGGGGATATTCTATATTCATCTTGTTATTGTCGGTTAATAGGTGTTCACCATATGAATGATTTTACTTTAATGCAGATGAGAGGATTCTGCTTGGGGATTATGTTTATAAAATGAAAATCTTGTGGTCTACTAAAATTATGGAAATGATTGATTACGATAAACCTTTGAACTCACCAACCTTTTGGTTGACACTTTAAACCATGTTTATTCTCAGGTATTAAAGAAATCTTCCGCTGTGCATTGCTCATTTTAAAGATATTACTTGGAGTCATTCATGGCATATTTCAAAAGACGTTGCATTCGAGTCGTTGAGTTCATCAAGAATATTATTAAGTCATTTATAGTTGGATATATTATGAAGTGGTATGCATGCCGTCAATTTTCAATGTGATGAAAGTTCATCTTTTAAAAACGAATGCAATTTTTGTAAAACGTATCATTTAGAGGTCATATACCTCGCAATGAAATCAACTATCGTGAATCATTTATAATCGGTATGAACGGGTCCTTTCCGTTGGTATCAGAGCGGTGGTCTTAGCGAACTAGGTCTTGCATTAGTGTGTCTAACTGATAGTTGTTTATATGCATTAGTGGGTCTGGGCTTCGACCGTGTCTGCATGTCAAAAGTTTTGCTTATCATTTAGTGTCGAAAATTATTTGCTTATCATCCTTAAAGTCTAGACACATCTTACTGCCTCTATTGCATAGATAGTGTATAGATAAATTCATATCTTAGCGTATCTATTATTGTTACCTTTGCCTAACAGCTTCCGTGTAACTTATGGGATTTTAGTATTATATATGCATATGTAAATTATGTATTGCAGGGTACTAATCTACATCCTATAATCTATTTTTTATTGAAAATCCTTCATCTAATCGTACGAGATGAATCCCTCAACCAGTTCGAGTCCCTTAGATTCTGATAGCTATTCCGATAGTTATTCCGACAGCTATTCTGATATGGATTTCCACTCGAACTCCGAAAGTAGTGTAACCAGAATGGATCAACCAATTAGCCATTATCGATTTTGGAAGAATTAGGAATGAGTTCGTAGTCAACTTAATCAATGGAAACGAGAAGAAGGCGATCCTTTTCACCAACCCAATTTCCCTCTTGGCGAAGAACCTGAAGCACTGACTGGCGAACCTATTCGTAATACCATTTTTTGTCTCATTTCCAGAGTACCTCGTCATGATTATACACTATCTCAAATTCTGAACCTTATTCATTCGCTCATTCCGACCGACAATCATTCCGGAATAATGGGAGAAGTCAACGAGCTTCGCGCTCGAGTAATCAATTTGGAGAATATGGTGTAAGACTTACCAGCTTCAGCAACATCACCAAGCACCAACAGTACCACCAACAACTCAAGTTTCAACATCACATGCATCAACATCTCATTCTGTACCTCGAGTATAATCATCGTTCTACATGACGTTCTACATCCTTTATCTTCGTTCGACATGATAATTATGTAATCTCTAATGTTTTAGAGATTATGTGTTCTAGTTCTAACGGTAAATCAAATGAGTCTGATATTAACTCATTAAATCCATGATTACATCTGAAGAAAATATATATGTATATATGTTTTCATAAAGATTGTAATTAAAAATTCTTTTGTACAAATTGTTAATGGTGAAAATATTTTAAAGGGTAGGTAATACCCGAGAAATATTTAGATTTCACATTAATAAGTTACACTGTACATTCTTCGAATCTGATTCAACAGTCATTTACTATCCTACTTATATTCACAAATATATGTATCCATTCACCGTAGCATAACCATTTTCATTCAATTTCATATTTGGATTTTGACCTATTATAATCCAACAAGTGGCATAATGAAGAAAACATTTGAAAAAATAAAATTTGTTAAAAACAAATAAATTAACTATGAGAAATTCTGTTAAGATTCCACGCTAACAAAATCCTAACTAACTGTTCCTAGCTAACTGTTAATTCATTATTACATTTATTTATCACAATTTTAATTCTCGCAAATTTATTTATCGTCATTTATTTTACGCACTTTAAATATCGGGACACGTATACAATGTTTTGACATATGATATTGACGTCATCTATATATATTATTTGGAATAACCATAGACACTCTATATGCTGTAAAGCTCGAGTTCGCTATATAGGATTGAGGTTGATTCTCAAATAATATATATACTTTGAGTTGTGATCGAGTCTGAGACATGTATACAATGGGTCACGACACGTATTAATTAATTCGAATATCATGTACTAAACTATATATGAATTGTTGAATTACTAACTGTGGACTATTAACTGTGGACTACTAATATTGGACAATTAAAATAAATTAAAATATTGATTATAACATATGAAACTAAACATTTCTTCAAGTTTGCCACTTAATTTCATCTTAAACCTCATTTGTATCTTTACGATTACAATCTGCGTTCAAACCTTTCATGATTCTTGAAAACACCTTAATCGAGAGGATGAACCAACCGTACTTCATCTACAGAAGAAAAGATTGATACATATAGTTATGCACCTGAAAATACTCGAAACCTGAGTAAACATTTAACACGCATCTGTGCTAGCTCCTTTGGCATTGTTATTACCAAAAATAACATTGTAATTCCTTTTCAAATTAGCCAATTTCGTCACAGCTCCAGCAAATCAACTTCGACTTTCATTCGGATTAGCCTTATTATAACTTTGATATATAAGTTTGTCTTTCGTCGTCGATACCGGGAAACCGTTTATATTCCATCACATTAGCAGTAAACGTACCAACAACTTCATTACTCATTGTCTTGAGTCTCTCTGAAGAACCATTATATTTGTTCGTTAAAACCTATTCATATACTCATCCACATCTTATAACTAGAATTACCACATCAATTACCGGGAATTAGAAATCAGTATTTTGAAATCTCGCAGCATGTCTACATTAACAGCTATATGTATATATATAACCTTTATCTCTTAGAATTATGACCTTCCATTATGTACTTTCTGAAAAACACCCCAAACTGCGAACTAGTTCTTCGAATTTTTGGAAAATGCTGATGAAGCAGCAAAAAAATTGTACACGACCTTAACAGTCTAAGGTATAAAGATAAAGAATAAGTGTGTTGGCAAAGCTCAGAAAAGTTGGAACTGGAAAACAGATTAAGCAAACCATGAAGGAGGCTGTGAATAAATCACAAAGACTAAATCTGCCTTCAAAGAATCCAAATGATTCAGTGTCTGCTGAAGTCTATAGCGAATACCTTGCTCCTTAATCTAAACTCTTGTGAGCAATATTCTTCATCATCCTCTGATATTAAAAATTTTAAGATATCAGCGTATCTTTCATAATAAATATCCTCGATATTTCTGAAGATATTTTCATAACTATTCTTATCTGAAATCATTTATCACTTTGCGTTATCTGTATCACATCATAAAGGAAACTATTTTAGTTTCTAATTTGGAACCTTCGAGTTTAAAATATGAATGTTTTTGAAGTAGTGTTGGGAACTGAAGCATAAGTTAGTATAATATAATGACACTTGATCAACGTGTTTATATTACAGTAAGTCATGCTGAGTTTCTAAATGGAACGTGATGATTCACATATCATAACGTCATCATGTGCCATGTTACACGACTCTTACATTATACCTAATCTCTAAACATATCGAAAACATATTTTCCTGATAGATCTATCTTTCTCTTGAATTCTGGTAATTTAACCAATCAAGACCGTGATATTACAATCTCTTTCTAAGAACATTAGTCATGTTCACTCGAAACTCCATACCTATGAATTCTGGACCATGATTCGCTTGACTTAAAGTCGGGAAGAGAAAACAAAAGGATGGAACTCCAAAATATAAAGGAAACGAAGAGGGTGGATTTATAATGATGTAACAGACAGAGCAATCGAGACAAATCATCGTATTTAACCAAAGAGATCCTAATTTCCTTATTTATTGAAGAACTGAAACTTATATAGATTTCGAAGATTATCTCTAAATCCTTGAATTCCAGAAATCAACCGTAACTACGTCAAAAGATATGACGAAACTTTATTTTCTCATTTCATTCTTTTACGATAGCTTCACTCGTACTCTTCGTGTAATCGAATTATCTTATCCATATTACTCAACAGTAATAAAACTCTATTTATCAACTCATATTCGTCGGGAAAACATTCTTATTATTAGCCATGACGATCTCGATCAAATTTCGGGGACGAAATTTCTTTAACGGGTAGGTACTGTGACGACCCAGATATTTTCGATCAAATTTAAACTTTAATCTTAATATTATTTCGACATGATAAGCAAAGTCTATTAAATTGAATCTCAAAATTTTTGAATTATTTTCGTACATTCATTTGACTTCGACCAGTTCCCGGCGATTCCCGAATAATTAATTGTAAATAGATATGTGTGTGTGTGTGTGTTTGTATATATATATATATATATATATATATAATTGAAAATATAATTTGAAATATTATATGTTGTTTTTATTAAAATTAATTATGTAAAATTAAATAATAATATGATATTATGATAATTATTATTTACAAACACATCTATATAAATAAAGTATATTGAATATATATTTTGTGATTTTGAATCTATTTAGTAAACGACAGTAACACTCAATTGTCATTCGATTGATATTAAGCAAGTTAAATTTGAACTTATGTGATTTAAAAATAAACGGTGATCCAAAAATGAGTTCTATAAATTTTAGGCTTATTAAAAATGTATTTAGGAACTATTTGTTAAGTTTTAACACTTTTTATATTTTACCCAGAAATGAGAGGGACAGTTGATGTAATTTTTATTTAACAAATTAGTGATCGAATTTTATACCATAATGACCAAAATAAATAAATATAGTTAATTTAAAAATATGGTATTTTTCTGAACACTTTTATCCGCCACTGATTTCGCACGATTTAGCAATCCGTGAAAAATGTCAGTAGAATGAGACAATAGAATGGCTGCTCACTGTATATATGATTGAATTATGAACTACTATTTTCAATTCATTCACTGAATGATGTAGATTATTATTATTATATAATTATTATTAATTATTATTAATATTATATTTATTATTTTCTATGTCTGCATCTTTATATATACATATACAATTCATACATATAAACGACCACAGATCAACAATCTTCTTCGATGATCGTTCGAACCACCACCTCTACAACTCACAACCACCTTCTTCATCGAGACATCACCGGTTAGCACTCGACAACCATCATCACCACCGGATGCCACCCAAAACCCACGACTTTCCATCACCATCTTCACAACCGCCACCACCTCTTATATTTAAACCACCATCGTGAACCCACATCAAAAGCACCTTCATCATATCATTATCGCCATATTCAACCGTCACCCATTTAATCAACATCGATGATAACCTCCATCATTACAACACTCATTTGCAACTACTAGCTACTCGAACTTTTTCTGTTTTTCTTTTAAAACCGATCCACTATTATAGTATATTGTTGTCATCGTAACTCACCCAAACCATCATCAAACCATTCACCGCGTCCACCACCACGATGAGCACCATGCCACCACCACCTAAGAAAATCCCTCTCTCTTTCACTCTCTCCACTTCCCTCACTTCGTGATCAACAAACCCACTTCCACATTTGATCACCACTACCACCGGTTAACAACCAAAACAACCACCCATGATCACCATAACCATCACCCCAAAACTACCAAGTAAACACCATGAAATCATCTATCTGTTTATGTTTAGATAACCATCATCTTAATCATTTTATTTTTGAACTTGTACTGCTATTGTTTCTCGAAACAAACTTCTGCCGTAAGCTTCTGTTTTCTGTTTCAACGACAGCCCAACAGACCACCATGATCTTAAACTTTTTCTACGATTGAATGCTTCTAATTTGTTCGAACCTCCACAAACCCAAAACCCACTCATACGAAACCCACTGCTACAGTACGTGCACCTGCTACAAATTCGTTTCTACTTAAATTTAAATCGTGATGTAAGTGATATAGTTAATGGGTGTTGTGTAAAATATTAGTTCTTGGTTTGCAGTAGGGCCACATTCACATCCCACTAGCTTTGTTTTAAAAAAAAATGATGATAAAGAGTAATGGACAGATCGGCTTAGATGGCTGTTACAAACTTTAAATACCCTAAGCATTGGGCCGTGAATTGCATCTAAACCTTGGGCCGTGAACATGTGTGCTAATTGGGCCGTGTCACATTTATCTTAAGCTCTTGGGCCATAAATATACTAGTTGGGCCGAGAATTGCTATTGGGCCGAAGTTGAAGAAGAGGGAAACATATATTTTTTTTGTTTTGGGTAAAAAGGTTTAATGGGTAGTTTATATCAGATAAACAAGGATGAAGGTGTGGTTAGGGGAGTTTGTTGGGTTTCGAGAGGTTGCGGGTTCAAGCCCTGGCAAAGGCGTTTATTTTTTTTAGGCTTGTTACATTGAGGTTCTTGAATCCGAGGCCAACCTTGCAATTGTTCAATGCCATCATATGCATAATTATTACGAAATACAATATTGTAAGTTTCATTTGCTCCATTTTTAAATGCTTTTGCAATATATATTTTTGGGACTGAGAATACATGCGCTGTTTTTATAAATGTTTGATGAAATAGACACAAGTACTCAAACTACATTCTATGGTTGGATTATCAAAATTGAATATCACCCCTTTAGCTTGGTAACCTAAGAATTAGGGAACAGTACCCCTAATTGACGCGAATCCTAAAGATAGATCTATGGGCCTAACAAACCCCATCCGAGGTACGGATGCTTTAGTACTTCGACTTATTATTATACAGACGAGAGGATTATGTTTTGGGGATATTCTATATGCATCTTGTTAATGTCGGTTACCAGGTGTTCACCATATGAATGATTTTACCTTAATGCAGACGAGAGGATTCTGCTTGGGGATTATGTTTATAAAATGAAAATCTTGTGGTCTATTAAAATTATGGAAAAATTTGATTACGATAAACCTATGAACTCACCAACCTTTTGGTTGACACTTTAAAGCATGTTTATTCTCAGGTATTAAAGAAATCTTCCGCTGTGCATTTGCTCATTTTAAAGATATTACTTGGAGTCATTCATGGCATATTTCAAAAGACGTTGCATTCGAGTCGTTGAGTTCATCAAGAATATTCTTAAGTCATTTATAGTTGGATATATTATGAAGTGGTATGCATGCCATCAATTTTTAATGTGATGAAAGTTTGTCTTTTAAAAACGAATGCAATATTTGTAAAATATATCATTTAGAGGTCAAATACCTTGCAATGAAATCAACTATCGTGAATCATTTATAATCAGTATGAACGAGTCCTTTCAGTTGGTATCAGAGCGGTGGTCTTAACGAACCAGGTCTTACATTAGTGTGTCTAACTGATAGTTGTTTAGATGCATTAGTGGGTCTGGACTTCGATCGTGTCTGCATGTCAAAAGTTTTTCTTATCATTTAGTGTCGAAAATTATTTGCTTATCATCCTTAAAGTCTAGACACGTCTTACTGCCTCTATTACATAGACAGTGTATAGATAAATTCATATCTTAGAGTATCCGTTATTGTTACCTTTGCCTAACAGCTTCCGTAGATTCCTCCATAACTTATGGGATTTTAGTATTATATATGCATATGTAAATTATGTATTGCAGGGTACTAATCTACATCCTATAATCTATTTCTTATCAAAAATCCTTCATCTGATCGTACGAGATGAATCCCTCAACCAGTTCGAGTCCCTTAGATTTCGATAGCTATTTCGATAGTTATTCCGACAACTATTCCGATATGGATTTCCACTCGAACTCCGAAAGCAGTGTAACCAGAATGGATCAACCAATTAGCCATCATCGATTCTGGAAGAATTAGGGATGAGTTCGTAGTCGACTTAATCAATGGAAACGAGAAGAAGGCGATCCTTTTCACCAACCAAATTCCCTCTTGGCGAAGAACCTGAAGCACTGACCGGCGAACCTATTCGTAATACCATTTTCTATCTCATTTCTAGAGTACCTCGTCATGATTATATAATATCTCAAATTCTGAACCTTATTCATCCTCTCATTCCGACTGACAATCATTCCGGAATAATGGGAGAAGTCAACGAGCTTTGCGCTCGAGTAATCAATTTGGAGAATATGGTGCAAAACTTACCAGCTTCAACAACATCACCAAGCACCAACAGTACCACTAACAACTCACGTTTCAACATCACATGCATCAACATCTCATTCTGTACCTCGAGTATAATCATCGTTCTACATGACGTTCTACATCCTTTATCTTCGTTCGACATGAAAATTATGTAATCTCTAATGTTTTAGAGATTATGTGTTCTAGTTCCAACGGTAAATCAAATGAGTCTGATATTAACTCATTAAATCCATGATTACATCTGAAGAAAATATATATGTATATATGTTTTCATAAAGATTGTAATTAAAAATTCTTTTGTACAAATTGTTAATGGTGAAAATATTTTAACGGGTAGGTAATACCCGAGAAATATTTAGATTTCATATTAATAAGTTACACTGTACATTCTTCGAATCTGATTCAACAGTCATTTACTATCCTACTTACATTCACAAATATACGTATCCGTTCACCGCAGCATAACCATTTTCATTCAATTTCATATTTGGATTTTGACCTATCATAATCCAACAAGTAGCATAATGAAGAAAACATTTGACAAAATAAAATTTGTTAGAAACAAACAAATTAACTATGAGAAATTTTGTTAAGAATCCACGCTAACAAAATCCTAACTAACTGTTCCTAGCTAACTGTTAATTTATTATTACATTTATTTATCGCAATTTTAATTCTCGCAAATTTATTTATCGTCATTTAATTTCTGTTATTTATTTTACGCACTTTAAATATCGGGACACGTATACAATGTTTTGACATATCATATTGACATCATCTATATATATTATTTGGAATAACCATAGACACTCTATATGCTGTAATGCTCGAGTTCACTATACAGGGTTGAGGTTGATTCTCAAATAATATATATACTTTGAGTTGTGATCGAGTCTGAGACATGTATACAATGGGTCACGACACGTATTAATTAATTCGGATATTATATATTAAACTATATATGAATTGTTGAATTACTAACTGTGGACTGTTAACTGTGGACTACTATCATTGGACAATTAAAATAAACTAAAATATTGATTATAACATATGAAACTAAACATTTCTTCAAGTTTGCCACTTGATTTCATCTTAAACCTCATTTGTATCTTGACGATTACAATCTGCGTTCAAACCTTTCATGATTCTTGAAAACACCTCAATCGAGAGGATGAACCAACCGTACTTTATCTATGGAAGAGAAGATTGATGCATATAGTTATGCACCTGAAAACACTTGGAACCTGAGTAAACATTTAACACGCATCTGTGCTAGCTCCTTTGGCATTGTTATTACCAAAAATAACATTGCAATTCCTTTTCAAATTAGCCAATTTCGACACAGCTCCAGCAAATCAACTTCGACTTTCATTCGGATTAGCCTTATTATAACATTATGTGTGCCAGGTTTGTTATAGAGAATCAGGATTGCATTTTATGTGTGCCTTATGTGTTAGTTAGGGTGCCTTAGCAATCTATAGGACTATAACCTTTCCTGCCTTAGTTTAAGCACCTTATTTATTTGTCTATATTCTTGCCTTAGTTTAAAGTTCGATCCTCATTTCTATGCTTGCCTTACTATGCTCTCCTTATATCCTTGCTGTCATATCATGCCTTAGAATCTACCTAGTACTCCTTCTCTAGGATGTCTAGTCATCACCCAGTCATCATTTCGGACACCGAAGGATCCGACACTGAAGGACCTATCCGCACACCCAATTACTCACTTACATCACCATCATTATCACTAACTAACTCATACTACCTTTTCTTATCCATTGGTGCTGCTACACAGTGCACCATAAACTCTTCAACTAATACTGTTTTGCGTATTGAAGATCAATGGCAACTCGTGGTGCTAACGCTCATCCAAATGTTACTTTGACTCCCGCACAATTTCAACAACTGCTTGCTGCCGCCCAAGGCAACAATAATCAAGGGAACAACCAAGAAAATCCACCTACATCATGCACCTACAAAGAGTTTATAAACTATAAGCCTCCATCCTTCAATGGAAATGAGGAAGCAGGTGAATTGACTCGTTGGTTCGAAAAACTCGAATCAATCTTTCGTATCTGTAACTGCGCTGAGGTCAATCGAGTTAAGTATGCCACTCATACACTAAGTGGTCTTGCTTTGACTTGGTGAAATGCTTATGCCTAAACTGTAGGGCTAGATGCTGCTAATGCTATTCCATGGGCCGTTGTGAAAAGAATGATGATTGATAAGTTTTTGCCCAAAGAACCAAATTCAAAAGCTAGAGGTTGAGTTTTGGGAATTGAAGGTTAATGGTACCAATATTGAAGCCTATACTAATAGATTTATAGAGTTGGTTTCATTGTGCCCGGACATGGTGCCCACTGAGCAAAAGAAGATTGAGCGATACATAGAAGGTCTTCCTGATGAGATTTAAGGAAATGTTATTGCTGCTAGTAGAGAGACCTTAGATGCAGTGATACTTATGGCTCAAAACTTGATGATCGCTAAGAGGAGAAAGGTCGCAGCTAATAAACAAGCCGAGGCTAAGACTAGTGAAGGCAAAAGGAAATTTGAGCCTACTCAGGAATCAAACCAAGGTTCAAATAAGAAAGTTGCCGAAAATTCAAGTGGAGGTTATTCTGGGAAACGACCTTATTGTAAGCATTGTGAGAGACACCATTCTGGGTGGTGCAAGGCTGAGTGCACCAAGTGCAAGAAGATTGGTCATATAGCCAAGACTTGTAGGGTTGCAGTTCCTTCAACTGGTACGCCTGCAACAAAAGCCAACGTAATTGTTCCTACATGCTATGACTGTGGAGAAAAAGGGCATTTTCACAACCAGTGTCCAAAGAAAAAGGATAACATGGGAAATGCTAAAGGCAGAGCATTTGTGATGACTGTCGAGGAAGCTCAGGATAAAGAGGAAGAAGGGGAAGAGGCACAATGAAGAGTTTTTACAACTGCAAGTGTCATTTAAATTTCTCATAGTGTTCTTTATGTTATCATTTAGTATTTCTATATTTTGAAGAATTTCGTTAAGTTTCTGTACTACTCTGGTTATTTTCTTTTAAATGAATGAATGATGTTATTTGCTCTTCTTTTATTTTCCATTGAATCATTCACCTCGAAGAAGATGAATATTGACTAGATGACATAGTAGTAACTTTATGGAGTGATAAAAGTATGATTTAGTATAATATAATGGCGCCTGATCAACGTAGTTATATTATGATAAGTCATGCGGAAATCCTAATGGATCATGATGGAAATAAGATATGATCAACCTTAGGACCATTGTGAGCCGTTACCTACTCCTTATCGCTATATTGTCAACTAAAAATATCAACCCTAGATATTATATTATCTTTCGCTTTTAAATTATCCACGCCCGGTGCTGCACCTATTGCAAAGGCACCATACCACTTAGCTTCATCTGAGATGAAGAAATTGTCCAACCAACTCCAAGGATTTTTGGAGAAAGGTTTCATTCGTCCTAGCTTGCCTCCGTGGGGAGCACCCGTTCTTTTCATTAAAAAGAAAGGTGGCACGTTGAGAATGTGTATTGATTACCGAGAACTCAACAAGCTGGCCATCAAGAATCGTTATCCATTACCGCTTATTGATGACTTGTTCGACTAACTGCAAGGGTCAAGTATCTATTCGAAGATTGATCTTAGGTCGGATTATCATCAATTGAGAGTCAAAGAAGCTGATGTTTCTAAGACTGTTTTCCGAATTCGTTACGGACATTATGAGTCCTTGTCATGCCTTTTGGTTTAACCAATGCTCCTGCTGTATTCATGGATCTTACGAACCGTGTATGCAAACAGTATCTTGATAAATTCATGATCGTTCTCATTGATGGCATCTTAATCAATTCCAAGAGCGAGAGCATGAGCAACATCTGCAATTGATTCTAGAGCTCTTAAAGAAGGAACAAATGTATGCCAAGTTTTCCAAGTGTGAACTTTGGCTGCAAACCGTACAATTTCTTGGACATGTAGTTTATAGTGAAGGAATACATGTCGATCCTATAAAAATCACCGCTATTCGAAATTTTCAAGAACTAGTCTTAGATGAAGTCCATAAGACTAAATATTCAATTCACTCAGGCTCTTTTGGCTAAAATTTCATACAATATCAGCTATCACTCAAGTAGATCCCCATTATAATTAACTGTAAACTTTGCTTTAACAAAACGTTGGCCGAATGGTAATTTTTAGTCAACACTTCCTGTTAAATTAAAGCTCGTACATTTCACATCTCGAATCTTAAACAGTGTCTTGTTGACTACATACTCGTTATTTCCTTGAATGATCTTCGCATTAATTGCACTTCACAAAAAAAAAAAAAAAAAAAAAAAAACCTATAGATGGTATCACGAAGAGGTTAAACGTTTGAAATAAAGCTCTATTCCTGTGGTTAAGATCTGTTGGAATTCACAAAGAGGCCTCGACTAAACCTGGGAACGTGAAGACCAGATGAAGCGGAAATATCCTCATATTTTCTTAAACGTTGATGCATCCGAGAAGTCTTACTGAAACTTCGGGACGAAGTTTAAATTAACGGGAGGTACTATAACAACCCTCACTTTTCCCTTCTAAATTTACTAATTTACCCTTAGGGTTTCGTTTCCTTGTTCTGTGCCTCATCATTAGGGTTGTTATCAAGACACATTAAATGCTTTATAAATAATGCTCGTAATTAAAAACCTGAAACCCTAAACCACATAGTAATTAATAATCTAAACTCTAACCCTAAAGGTTTAATAATATTAAACCCTAACCCTAATACTAAAATAAATTATACGTAATAATATTAAATGGTGACATTTGTAAAATTAAAAAACTAATTAGAACCTAATTAAAAATTTATAAAAGTTAGGGACTAATAAATAAATAAAATGTAATTAAATAAATGCAACCTTAATAATAATAATAATAATAAAAATAATAATAATTAAAAAAAATATAAAATACATAAATAAATAAAGAATGCCGTAAAAAAATACATGAAATAACTATAAATCGACCGGATACTATGTAGCAAATAATGAACTTAATCTCTAAGCTTTTACAAATCCTAGATTGATCTTAGTACAACACCTTGATCACCAAGTTTTCTTGAATCCTAATCTTGATCCAACACATGATTTGTTTCCTATAAAAACCCACATGTTATTCCATAATTCTCACCACAAAAACCTGCATAATTATTTGACTATTTTCTCTTGCTATTCCCTCCTTTTCTTGTCGACTAAACAGCTCACAAAACCCTTTGCATTAGTTGACTGGTACCCTCCAGGTTTCCCTCATTGTTGTCGACCAAAAACCACCAAAACACCCTCCTGCATTTGACATACAACCTCACAAAAACCCTCCTGCAAGTCGCCACCCTTCCTGCTTGTCCTGCTGCTATTCCTGCTGTGTTGTCGAGCCAAAAACAGTCCAAGAAACCCCTTGTTTGATCGAATTCTGCTGCTGTGTTTTTCTGGAGTTTTGTTGCTGCTGTATGTGATCAAGAAGACCCAAAAGGACCTTGTTTTGGGTCATGAATTACTGCTGTACCTGCTAGTTTGTGCGCGTGATAAAATTAGACCCAAAAAGCCTTCAACTGGGTCGATTAGTGCTGCTATTGTAATCTGTTTTCAGTCCACAATCATCATCATCAAATCCTTAGTCTCTAACCTTCATAAGGTAGCCTAAACCCTAGTTTAATATTGTTCTTAATTTAATTACTTTTAAGTTATACTTAAGTAGTTTATTGTTATAAGTATGATGATGTTAATAAAGATGATTATGAATAAGGATTTCAAGTGCATTAATAAGTTTGTAATTAACAGAAATTAAGATTATGTATATGAAAAAGATTAAAAGTATTATGATTGTGAAGTATTAGTAAATTGGTAATTAATAAGTATAAGATTATGATTATGGTCATTGTTAATGATTTAGTAATTAATTTGATTAACAAGCTAGATAATAATAATAGTTGTATGATTATGATTATAGAGTAATAAGATAAAGAATATGATTATTAGTAACAAAGTTAATGATGATGTTAATGTGTTAGTAATAAGGTTAATGGTATAGATAAAGATTATGAATAAGAATTTTTTTATGATTAATATGATTAGGGTTAGGAGAATTGAATAATGATTATGGTTATGTATATACATGAAGTATTGAATAAGGGTTACAAGTTTAGCATAAAGGCTGTAATTAAAAACATATGACTTTATGTTAAAGCTACTAGGTTAAGTTTATGATAAAAGGTTATGATTATGGATTAGTAAAGTAATTATGATTATGGTGTACATGCATGCATGCATGCATACGTATGTATGTATATCTACGTGTGTATGTATGTATGAATGTGTATTATGTAGGTTATATAACGTTAATAAACATAATAAGAAAAGTAATAAGTGTGTGTATATATATATATATATATATATATATATATATATATATATATATATATATATATATATATATATATATATATATATATGTATCATCTTACACTTATGTATATGTAACACTTACAATTAACATATACATATATCACATAGCTATAAACATATATATGTATGAAAAATAAATAATGAATATATGTATGTATGTATCACGTAGGTGTATATCTGAGACGACCCGACCCAATCCATCTGGACGAAGTCATCAATATTTGGTTCCATTACGATGATCGACTCCAAGTAATGTCCTTAATATGAGCAAATGCACAGCGGAAGACTTAATTTGTACCTGAGAATAACATGCTTTAAAAAGTCAACATAATGTTGGTGAGATATATAGGTTTGATGCTAGCAGCGTTATAACTATGGACCACAAGATTTCATATATAAAAATATAATACACTCGCAAGTGTATAAAATCATTCTGCTTATGTTGAGGCCTCAGTAACCAACCTTAACAATAATATAATAAGTCATCTTCGCAAAGATGGATATGTACACTCGCAAGTGTATAAATAATCCTCGAAGTACTAAACATCCGCCCACTAGTTCTTATGTCTAGTGCAGCCTACTGGATGGGGGTGTTAAACCCGATAGATCTATCTTTAGGATTCGCGCTTACATGCTATTATAACATATAACTAAATTACTTAGCACATCAATCCGCAGAATATCATTTTTAATCACTTGTGTCCATAACGTAAATCATTTATAAAACAGCGCATGTATTCTCAGCCCAAAATATTTAAAGTTTAAAAGGGACTATATACTCACCATACTGTATTTTGTAGTAAAAATACACATAACATCATTTAACACGTATAAGGTTGGCATCGGATTCACGAACCTAAATCAGTTACGTATATATTAAAACATATAACAAATTTTTATATAAACACTCATTAAATAAACAAGTATACATATAATAACATATGAGTTATATTAATAATAAGTTATATTTATTCTATATATTTTAAGTAGTTAAAAAAAATAAAAAAATAAAAATTTCATTAATTAATAAATACTTTTTAAAGTAGTTTAATCATTTATTTATAATTCAATATAATATATTAATAATAAAAATACAATGATAGTAACGATAATTTTAATAAAACTTTAGTTTTAAATGTTATGCTTTTTAATAATAATATCTTCAAATAAAATGGTAATTTTTAATAATGATAAAAATAATAATGATCATAACAATTAATCATAATAATGATAATAAAACTTGAAGAAATTTTGTATACCCTTTAGAAACTTTGTCCAAAAAGAATTGTCCTAGTTGAGACTGGAACCCCTGACCTCTCGAACACCCAACAACACCACGCACCACTCCTCTATAACCGCTTTCATGTTTTTAATTACACCTTAATTGTTTTATAACCCGTTTTATACCGTCTCCAAATTAATTGATGGACTAGCATTTTGTGGCCCAACTATTAAACAAACACGGCCCATGTTACATAAATAATTAGGAACCGATACCCTAAAAATGTTACGGGATCCCTGAACCGAAACAGATATAAAAGAACAAGAATTTTGGCCACCACTTTACAACTCAAGTTCCACTATCAATCAATAATTATAAAGGATCACTTAACCGACACTTTTAATTATTTAAAATCGTGTTTTATCAGGTTGTCACCATGAGACCATTGTTATCTCAATTATCCTGAAATCATCATCTTTCTTTTCATTATCAATGTTCACAACTTCATAAATGGGTTCTGATGGAAAATAGCATCATCGAACAGTATGGAAGGGTCTTGGGTGCGTTTTTGGGATGGGACTCAATCGAACCAGAAAAGAATGAAATAGCAGCAGAAGATTATCACGGTGATGGTGGTTTTCGAATAGGAGTAAGAGAAACAAAAGTAAATAAATAAACGTTGCAGGTGAAGGATTGTTGAGTGATTTTATGGAGAAGATGAGGGTTTAGTGATTCGATACAGGGATAGAATTTTAGAGAGGGAACAATTTGCAGGTTGTGGTGGTGTGGTTATTTCAGCGGAGGTGATGATGGTTGTTGTTATGATTAGAGTTTCGAAAATATAGAAACTAGAATGAGTTGCAGGTGTGTTTGGGTTCGGTTCCAAAAACAGTACAACAGAAAGGTATGTTAACAATTGATTGTGGGTTGTGGATGGTGGTGATTTGGTTGTAACAGGTGATGCAAGTTTGGTTCAAGCAACCCATGAGACAACAAACAGACGAGTAGTAAACCATGTTGGGGTGTTTCATTTTGTTTATTAATCAAACAAGAAAGAAAGATGGAAAGGATACGGTGTGGTGTTTGGGTGTTAATTGTATCACGAAACATAAACAAAAGAAGTTGAATTGTTGGTGTGTTCGATGATACATAAAAATAGGAAGAAGATTAAAGGTTCACGATAGGAGGTGGTGATCCGTTGGTATTGGGTTTCAATGGTTCTTGGCTTTGAGATGATATTCGAAAGTGTGGTTGTTTGAGTTTGACACCAAGGAAGACAGGAAATCAAATTGGGTATATGATTCGTGTTGGTGTCTTGTTATAAGTATTGATAGATTTATAATAGAACATAAGTTGATGTCGAATATGGCGGTGGTGAAGGTGAAGCATGTATATAGGCAACCATGGTTCTTGAATATTTTTCAGTTTAATCTATATAAATATGACAATATATGTTGATAACTGATATTAAGGATGAGTTTGTGAATGATTCAGAGAGTAGCACGACACCCCTTTTGCTTATGACCAAATAAGAATGTTTTATTATATATAATCGATTAGTACAGATATTTAAATAAAAAAAATGAACCTTGATGCGACTGCTACCAGAAATTGGACGTATTGATCTTGGTTTCAACAATTAGATACAGTGTTTATCAATCTGTTATAGTTTGAAAGGGATTTAAAGTTGATTTGGATCCTTGTGAGTGTTAAATCGTATTTATAATTGTAAATATATCTACATAAGAATTTATATATATAACTGTATAATATCTAGCTGTATTTATTTATTTGTTAACTATATACATATATATTTATATTGATTACTATAAATATATTAATAAATATAATTCTATTAATAATAATGAAAATACTAATAATATACTAGAAAAATTAATTTTAATGATAAAATCATGTTAATAATAATTTTATATAATAAATTTTTTTTTTTATAATAATAATACCAATTAATAATAATTACATTAATAATAATAATCATAATATCTCTTATATGATAATACTAATTACACATAACTATTTACATTTAATTGTTCGTGAATCGTCAGGCATGGTCAAAGGGTAGCTGATTATCCGAATAGAGATTTCAAACTTTCTAGACTCAACATTACAGATTTTGCTTATCGTGTCGGAGACATATAGAGAATAAGATTTAAATTTGGTCGGAAATTTCCGGGTCGTTACAATATCTATATATGTAACATATAATGATAAGATTAAATAATAGTTGATTAAATAAATAATAATACTATTATTAGTATAACCTATACACTTAACTATATAGTAACACTTAATTACACTAAGTATATTATCACTTATATATAACTAATAAGTACATTAATAACTTGTTAAGTGTATACACTTTTAACGTGAAGGTTATAATTAAAGATAGCGTACAAAGACTACAAATATCACGACTACTTGTGGCCTAGGGTGATCCATGTTACCATTATGGGACGCTTGTGGATCTCAAATGCCAAGACTTAGATTCTGGTCAAGAGATCCTGGGCCGCTCGGTAACAAATGATCATTTAAGTGACTTGCATGTTAGCAAAAAAGTTTGGACAAGATTGTACAACATATTTATTAAGATTTATAACCCGAACTTCTTAAATTAGAAGCTTACTATAAGTGGAAGCTTTTCATAAATAGTAAGTTTCCAAATATAGAAACTTTTGAGAAATAGGAACTTTTCTCGAAAAGGGTCACTGTTAATATAGTTTGCTATATTAATAAACAAACTTTATGTCTATTGGACATTAACTAATAAAACGTTATATCTCTAGGTTGAGATCTCCGATTACATACTCTGTTCATACTTCCTTGCGTGGAATTTCTTACTTGCTATTAAGGTGAACTTCATAGCCCCTCTTTCTACTATTTCTTAACTATTTTATAAACTTTGAGGTGAGACACATGCTTGCTTTTAAATGATTTTACAATTTAGACACAAGTACCTAAACTATTTGATATGCAATTTCGTGAGACTTTTATTAAACATGTATTTATTTTTACATGCAAATCCCTGCCATAATATCGTTAATTGCTGGAATTGAAATTTTGCAAGCTTAATTATTGTGAGTAGGCCTATTTAGAGTGACGTCTCTACCCATTGGCATGATCGTCAAGGGGGTACATAATAATGATTGCCGACACCCGTACATATTGAATATTTTGATATTTTGAATTAAATCTTGTGGTCTAAAACTTATTATGATTATTAAACCTATGTTGTTCACTCAACCTTTGTGTTGACATTTTAAGCATGTTTGTCTCAGGTGAAGATTAGCTTATGTGATGCCCTATGATGCTTAGTTAGCTGTTGCATTAGAGTCCACATATTAAACTTATCATTTGTTATTTACATATGAATTTCATTATGTAAAACATTATTATGTTTTCGCTGCAAATCAAATTTTGTTAAAACGTCTCATTTAGAGTCGTTCTCGTTTATACATACTTGTGTTGTGATATTAAGAAGTCATATTTCCCCGGCCCTATTTGGGGGTATGACAGTTATTAGGAAGTATTTAAATTCAGCTATCCAGGTATTTACTATGTCTATCTTTGTATTATATCTGGAACTTATAATGCACTTCAAGTTCACTATAATTACTATGAGCTAAATTACTTTTTGTGTTTATTATAAATGTAAGTTTAGGATGTTTTGCTATTGTTGTCATTTAAATCGTTATAAGTGTTTGATTCAATGTATATCAACAAAGTGAATTTGTGTTAACTTATATAATGTTTATCTAACTTTTATTGTGCCTAATTCTGCATTAGTATTGTAAGTATTCTCTGTTTTAGAATCGTGATGGCCAGTGTCTTGGAAATTGAAAGATTAGGCAAGGCACGGGATATATGATTCGAGATAAATGTGTTTTTAAAAATTACGTTAAATACAAGTGTCACAACCCGACCTTAACCATAAGGACAAATACAATAACATATGATTTCATCGCGAGGTATTGACCTCTATATGCGACATTTTTCAAAAACTGCATTCGTTTTTACAATACAAACCATAGCTTTTATTACAAATACAAGGTTTAAACAACTTAATAATGATTATCGTTTAGCGATAATCTTAGACTTACAAACTTTACATGTGATAATAACAATACGACTTCCAACATATTTTACATTACAAATCCTCCGATATGCAGTTTTATTTTTGACACAAATATGCATACTCAAGATCTTGCTTAAATTCAACATGTTGCAGCGGAAGCTTTTAGTTATCACCTGAGAATAAACATGCTTAAAACGTCAACATAAAGTTGGTGAGATATAAATTTAATGCCGGCAGCGTTATAAATATAGACCACAAGATTTCATATATAAACGTTTTAATAAAAATATTCTAAGTTGTTGAGCACTTGATAACCATACTTAACATTTAATCAACGTCGCATATTCCCTTTATTATGAAATCTTACGACACCGTACCAAGTGTAGTTACCGAAACGAAGTACTGTGCAACCGTTGAATACTGGTCATCCAGTCCGGTTGGGGTTGTCAGGCCCGATAGATCTATCAACAGGATTCGTGTTTACAATACCTCATGTAAATAATAGTTACCAAGTTACAGGGATGTATGCCAGTGGTACAACTCAACGTAGAATATATATTTTTAATCACTTGTGTCCATAACATAAATCATAAAATGCATGTATTCTCATCCCGAAATATTTAGAGTTTAAAAGTGGGACTATATACTCACTTTTGCCTTGAAGGTATTTAACTTGACTTGGCCTCCGATAGATATCACGAACCTAACCATATATATAATATATCAACATATTTTCTTTTTAAGTAATCGTTACACATATATATATATATATATATATATATATATATATATATACTTTTAATACTTTTAATATTTTCTTAGTCCGTAGTTAGCAGTCCGATGTTAGTGGTCCACAATTAGTTGCTCAATAAAATAAATAAAGACCCCATCGTATTCGTATTGATCAGAATTAATCTTGACCCATGGTACCATGTTGTCAAATGACGTGTTGCGTACATAAAGTACCGTGTTGTCAAATGACGTGTTGCGTACAATCATGAGGTCTTATGATTAATCTTCTCGTGTTGTTTACGGGTGGTCCTGAAATATATAAAATCAAATCATAAGTAAATATATATGAAATATCATATTAATATATGATTAATTTAATTTTTCTCCAAATATTTTCGTAGCTAAACTAGCTTTGCATACCCGATCTTGTTTTAGTCGTAGTTTCTTCATTACAACTCCGTTTTTGTTGGTTCAACTTGCCACTTCCTTGGATCGAGACAAATTTTAAGAATATGAACTAAAAATACCTTAGGTAGTATTCGAAATCACAGGTTATAGGTCAAACTTTGGTGAAACTTATGAAAGTGATCATTTTCCATCATAAAAACAACATTTAATGATCATTTTTCTAAAAATACTTACACTTTTAGTTAAACCATGAAATTTTTATGTGTTAACATATTCATAAGAAATATCATTTTTCCAGAATATGAACATCCAATTCATAGCTTAAGATAGTTTTTAATTATCCAACCCAAAACAGCCCCCGGTTGCACTCCGACGACGTACATTCAGTTTTTAAGGTGTTCTTTGTAAAACCAAGTTATATCATGTTAAGTTAGCATATCATTATGATATATTACAGGTCTTGAAGTGTTTTAAAAGTCAAGTTAGAAGGATCTATTTAGTTTGCGAACAAGTTTGAAATCATTCAAACTATGTTCTTGTTGTTAAAATTTTATACCACAAAATAAGATAGCTATATGAATATGAATTGAATAAGATTATGAATAAGGTTACTACCTCAAGTTACTTGGACAAAGTTACTGTAAGAGATGAGAAAAATCCTAGAATCAAAAGAGTGGTGGAGTTGGATTGAAAGGTTGGAAGTAAACTTGTTTACTTGGAAGGATTTTTGAAGTGTTCTTGAATGGATTTTCTTATGATGATTAAGGGTTGTTTTTGAAGCTAGATCTTCATGGTTATTTGCTGAGATTATGAAGAACACTTAAGGTTCCTAAGAGTGTGTTTTTGGTTAGAGAAAATGTGTAGTAAAAATGAAAATGGAATGGAGTATAAATGGTGGTGAAAAGATGTATAAATTTGTAATATTGTGCAAAAGTCTTGTAATATGCCAAATTGATTAATCATGCATGCTAAGATCCAAAATTGACTGACTCATGGCTGCTAATAAAGTGATTGTGATGTGTATATACCAATAGTAAATACGTATAGAAGCTGGGTATGATACGGGTACATATACCCTAGATATACGTATAAAAATCTTGAGAAAACGGAACGAGGATTCAAATATAGCTATCTTTTGTAAATATACTTATATTGTTTTATGTATATAAATCCTTTAAAAGTGATAAAATACATATCTATACGATACATGTATAAGCATTATAAGTTTTAAGTATTTAAGTCGAAGAACGTCACATATAGTTATCGTTTTGAAAACTTAAGTTAGTAGTCTCAAAATATACTTATAACTCATTGTTATTAGTACACAATGAGATGTTAAAACATTCTTAGATCATGTTAAATATATAAAAATAAATATATATACACAAACGTATAATTATCGTATGTTATATAGTTCGTGATATCATCGGTCAAATTGGACGGTCAAACGTTGTGTAAAACTCTTTTCAAAAACATAAGTCTCAACAATTTAGATTGCTTATCATGTTGGTAAGGTTTAATTTATGTAAATATTAATCTTATAAGTGTAAAACGATCGGAAAAATCCAGGTCGTTAGAGTACCTACCCGTTAAATAAATTTCGTCCCGAAATTTTAAAGTTGTACCTATTTTGCGTTCTCGGGAAACAAATGTGGGTACTTTTGTTTCATCTGATCCTCTCATTCCCAATTAAACTCAGAACCTCTTCGAGCATTCCAACGAACCTTAACAATTGGTATGTTGCTCTGCTTGAGCCGTTTAACTTCACGGTCCATGATTTCGACTGGTTCTTCTATGAATTGTAGTTTCTCATCGACTTGGATTCCTTCAAGAGGAATGGTGAGATCTTCCTTTGCAAGACATTTCTTGAGGTTTGAGACGTGAAATGAATTATGTACTCCGGCGAGTTGTTGTGGTAACTCGAGTCGATAGGCTACCGGTCCGATGCGTTCGATGATCTTGAACGGGCCTACATACCTTGGGTTCAGTTTACCCCTTTTTCCAAAATGTATTACACCTTTCCAAGGTGACACCTTTAGCATAACCATGTCACCGATCTGAAACTCTAATGGTTTCCTTCGGACATCCGCGTAGCTCTTTTGGCGACTACGGGCTGTTTTCAATCTCTCCTTGATTTGTACTATCTTCTCAGTCGTTTCGTGTATGATCTCGGGACCAGTTAATTGTCGATCTCCTACTTCATTCCAACAGATAGGGGATCTACACTTCCTTCCATACAGTGCTTCAAATGGTGCAGCTTTAATGCTCGCATGATAACTGTTATTATACGAGAATTCTGCTAATGGTAGATACTTATCCCATCCGTTTCCAAAATCAATCACACATGCCCTGAGCATGTCTTCAAGAGTCTGAATTGTTATTTCACTCTGCCCGTCAGTTTGTGGATGATATGCGGTGCTCATATCCAAACGAGTTCCCAGGGCCTCCTGTAGTGATTGCCAAAACTTTGATGTAAATCTACTATCACGATCAGATATAATGGAAATAGGTATTCCATGCCTTGAAACAATTTCTTTTATGTATAATCGTATTAGTTTCTCCATTCTATCTGTTTCCTTTATAGGCAAGAAATGTGCAGATTTGGTGAGACGATCAACTATTACCCAAATGGTGTCATAACCCCAGGCAGTCTTAGGTAACTTTGTGATGAAATCCATGGTAATACCATCCCATTTCCATTCTAGGATTTCTGGTTGTTGAAGTAACCCTGACGGCTTCTAGTGTTCTGCTTTGACTTTGGAACAAGTTAAACATTCCCCAACATATGTTGCAACATCTGTCTTTAAATTAGGCCACCAATAATGCGTCTTAAGATCTTGATACATCTTTCCAACTCCAGGATGTATCGAGTATCTTGTCTTATGTGCCTCGTTCAATATCAACTTCCTTAATCCACCCAACTTTGGTACCCAAATACGGTTTGCAAAATATCGAATTCCGTCTTCCTGTATAACGAGTTGTTTCCCATACTTTTTCATTATTTCATTCCCTATGTTTTCTTTAGTAAGAGCTTCTCGTTGAGCCTCTTTGATTTGTGAGTTGAGATTCATGCGAATTTTTATGCTCATCGCTCGTACTCGAATTGGTTCCCGTTCCTTTCTGCTTAGAGCGTCGGCCACTACATTCGCTTTTCCGGGATGATAGCGAATCTCACAATCATAGTCGTTTATCAGCTCGACCCACCTACGTTGCCTCATGTTCAGCTGTTTCTGATCAAAAATATGTTGAAGGCTTTTATGATCAGTAAACACAGTGCATTTAACCCCATATAAATAGTGTCTCCATATCTTCAATGCAAACACTACTGCTCCCAATTCTAAATCATGCGTCGTATAATTCCTCTTGTGAATCTTCAATTGTCGAGATGCGTATGCTATAACTTTCTTCCGTTGCATAAGGACGCAACCAAAACCTTGTCGTGAAGCGTCACAATATATCTCAAAATCATCGTTCCCTTCAGGTAACGATAAAATAGGTGTTGTAGTCAACTTCTTCTCAGTAATTGAAATGCACTTTCCTGCTCAGAAGTCCATTCGTACTTCTTCCCTTTTTGCGTTAACGCTGTTAATGGTTTAGCTATTCGGAAAAAATCTTGAATAAACCTTCTATAATAACCAGCTAAACCCAAAAATTGGCGTATCTGCGTTGGTGTCTTAGGAGTCTCCCATTTTTCAATGGCCTCAATTTTAGCTGGATCAACCTGAATTCCTTTGCTACTAACAACGTGGCCAAGAAATTGCACTTCTTTCAACCAAAATGCACACTTAGAAAATTTGGCGTATAACTGTTCTTTTCTTAACAATTCTAATACCAACATTAAATGCTGCTCATGCTCTTGCTCACTCTTGGAATAGATAAGAATATCGACAATGAAAACGATAACAAACTTATCTAAATACGGACTACAAACTCGATTCATGAGGTCCATGAATACAGCTGGCGCATTAGTCAACCCAAATGGCATAACTAAAAATTCGTAATGACCATAACGTGTCCGAAAAGCAGTTTTCGGAATATCTTCTTCTTTGACACGTAATTGATGATAGCCCGATCTTAAGTCGATTTTTGAGTACACACATGATCCTTACAGTTGATCAAATAAGTCGTCAATTCTCGGTAGTGGATACCAATTCTTGATAGTTAACTTATTTAATTCACGATAATCTATACACATCCTAAAAGATCCATCTTTCTTCTTGACGAATAAAATCGGAGCTCCCCACGGTGAAGTACTTGGTCGTATGAATCCACGGTCCAGTAATTCTTTTAACTGACTCTGAAGTTCTTTTAACTCAGACGGTGCAAGTCTATATGGAGCACGAGCCACTGGTGCAGCTCCTGGTACTAGATCTATTTGAAATTCTACAGACCTAAATGGAGGTAATCCCGGCAACTCTTCCGGAAAGACTTCAGGAAAATCTCTTGCCACAGGCACGCCATTGATGCTCTTCACTTTTTCCTTCGTTTTGACTTTATTAACATGTGCTAAGATAGCATAACACTCTTTCTTCAAGCACTTTTGAGCTTTCAAACAACTAATGAGTTTTAGCTTTGAGTTACCCTTCTCTCCATAAATCATTACTGGCGTTTTATCCTTACGAGGAATGCGAATTGCCTTCTTGGCACACACAACTTCAGCTCCTATTTTGGACATCCAGTCCATGCCGACTATTACATCAAAACTTCCTAATTCTACGGGTATCAAATCAATCTTAAATATTTCTCCGGCTAAATTTATTTTACAATCACGGCAAATTTTATCGGCTTTAATTAGTTTACCATTAGCTAACTCAATCATGTACTTAGCATCTAGAGGTAATGATGAACAATTCAATTTAGCATAAAAGTCTCTACTCACGTAACTTCTATCGGCACCAGTATCAAATATAATAGATGCGGATAAGTTATTAATGGTAAACGTACCCGTAACAAGCTCCGGGTCTTCACACGCCTCTCTAGCATTAATAACAAATGCTCTTCCACGTGCAGATCCGTTATTCTTCTCTGGATTCGGACACTGGCTCTTATAATGACCCTATTTCCCATACCCATAACAGGTAACAGTGGCCAAGGTAGTTCTATTTGCATTAGTGGTAGGAGTCTTGGTGCCATTTGTATTTGTAACAGGAATCCGACAATCTTCAGCAAGATGACCCCTTCGATTACAATTTTCGCACACCACATTACAATAACCAGAGTGATGTTTGTGGCATCTGTTATATAAAGGATTTCGTCCTTTGTAACCTGAGTTCGAACCGCCCTTGCGTGGTTTCTTGTTTCTTGTTGGATTGTTGATGATTACCTTCCCACTTTCTTTTGTTTCCCGATGTCTTGACATCGGTGTTCTTATCTAGAATAATCTGGTCCATCAACTCATTCACCATGGTGATAGCTTCATGAATAGTCTTGGGTTTGGATGCTGTAACATTTGCCTTGACCTTTTTAGGCAAACCGTCTTTGTACAGTTCAATCTTCCGTTCTTCGGTTGGTACTAATTCGGGACATAGCAAAGCTAATTCCATGAATCGCTGATTGTAGTTGGTGAGTTCAGTACCAACAACTTTCAGGCTTCGTAATTCAGCTTCCAACTTCCTAACCTCGTTCCTTGGACAATACTCGTTGATTAGCATTGTTTTGAATTCTTCCCAGGGAGTATCAAAAGCTACATCTCCTCCTACGGCCTTCACATAGTTTTTCCACCACGTGAGTGCACTATCTTGTAAGGTGCATGATGCATACTTGGTCATGTCCTTCTCAATACAACCACTGATTTTAAACACAGACTCAATCTTTTCGATCCACCGGGTTAAACCGACCGGTCCTTCTGTTCCACTGAATGATGAGGGCTTGCAACCTTGAAATGTTTTGTAAGTACATCCCACACGAGGATTTGGGTTAACTGCAGCACCTCTCGCAACCTCGACCCATAACATTCTGTTGTCCACTCGCTGATTGATGAGTTTCTCGATTTCTTGTTCCGTCATTCGGTTCAATCGCGCCATAATCTTCAATAAGAATGAAAAAAAATAATTATTCACATGGAATATTATAGATGTAGTATGTATTTACAGTACATCTTAGCTTATTAATAATATGAACCAGTTATTATTATAAAAGCCTTTTCTTCTTATTAGCGTTTTATAATTATACCAAGGGTAGTACCTACCCGTTAAAGTTCATACTTAATAGCTTAGTACGAAAATCAATTACTATCACCCAAATAATACTCAACCATGGAAAATTATTGCATTTCACACTTCACTATTTTACATATGCTTATCTTACATCAAACATTAAGCAAACCACACTAGTAATATTATACAAAACGTTATATGATCCCATGGTTTAAAACAACAGCGCATCATTTAACCCAAAACGTTTGTGTTCAAAGAAATCGCTTATAGGTTATCTTGACTGTCTCCCTGCGTTTTGGTGGAGGGGCTGAAGAACTGGATGCCGTGATAGAACTAATAGGAATAGCGGGAATAGGGGTGGAAGTGTCTGGTGGAGTTGGTGCCACAACATCCTCACTAAACTTGGGATTTGGATTTTCCAATTCAGTAGCCTTTCGTTTCTTTCCTCTTTCAAACTTGTCTTTCGTAATTTCCTGTATTTCTTCCTCCTCAGGATCACTTTCCAGTTCCTCTTCAATTGATTTATCCGAAAATTTTGAGTCTTCCCCAAAGGTATCGTTTTTATCATCGGACAGGTTAATGACTGGAACACCATCTGAAGATTCTGGTTCGGAGTCGCTGAATGTGATAACAAGTTCTAAGCCAGACATCTATCACATAACAACTAGTAAATTAGTATCACATAATATTTACATATTAATTTTTAACCAATAATGATAAGCAATATTTTTCGAAATCAAACACGGTCAAAGTCCAGACTCACTAATGCATCCTAACAAACTCGATAAGACACACTAATGCAAATTTTCTGGTTCTCTAAGACCGACGCTCTGATACCACATGTCACAACCCGACCTTAACCATAAGGACAAATACAATAACATATGATTTCATCGCGAGGTATTGACCTCTATATGCGACATTTTTCAAAAACTGCATTCGTTTTTACAATACAAACCATAGCTTTTATTACAAATACAAGGTTTAAACAACTTAATAATGATTATCGTTTAGCGATAATCTTAGACTTACAAACTTTACATGTGATAATAACAATACGACTTCCAACATATTTTACATTACAAATCCTCCGATATGCAGTTTTATTTTTGATACAAATATGCATACTCAAGATCTTGCTTAAATTCAACATGTTGCAGCGAAAGCTTTTAGTTATCACCTGAGAATAAACATGCTTAAAACGTCAACATAAAGTTGGTGAGATATAGGTTTAATGCCGGCAGCGTTATAAATATAGACCACAAGATTTCATATATAAACGTTTTAATAAAAATATTCTAAGTTGTTGAGCACTTGATAACCATACTTAACATTTAATCAACGTCGCATATTCCCTTTATTATGAAATCATACTACACCGTACCAAGTGTAGTTACCGAAACGAAGTACTGTGCAACCGTTGAATACTGGTCGTCCAGTCCGGTTGGGGTTGTCAGGCCCGATAGATCTATCAACAGGATTCGCGTTTACAATACCTCATGTAAATAATAGTTACCAAGTTACATGGAAGTATGCCAGTGGTACAACTCAACGTAGAATAAATATTTTTAATCACTTGTGTCCATAACATAAATCATAAAATGCATGTATTCTCATCCCGAAATATTTAGAGTTTAAAAGTGGGACTATATACTCACTTTTGCCTTGAAGGTATTTAACTCGACTTGGTCTCCGATAGATATCACGAACCTAACCATATATATAATATATCAACATATTTTCTTTTTAAGTAATCGTTACATATATATATATATATATATATATATATATATATATATATATATATATATATATATATATATATATATATATATACTTTTAATACTTTTAATATTTTCTTAGTCCGTAGTTAGCAGTCCGATGTTAGTGGTCCACAATTAGTTGCTCAATAAATTAAATAAAGACCCCATCGTATTTGTATTAATCAGAATTAATCTTGACCCATGGTACCATGTTGTCAAATGACGTGTTGCGTACATAAAGTACCGTGTTGTCAAATGACGTGTTGCGTACAATCATGAGGTCTTATGAATAATCTTATCGTGTTGTTTACGGGTGGTCCTGAAATATATAAAATCAAATCATAAGTAAATATATATGAAATATCATATTAATATATGATTAATTTAATTTTTCTCCAAATATTTTCGTAGCTAAACTAGCTTCGCATACCCGATCTTGTTTTAGTCGTAGTTTCTTCATTACAACTCCGTTTTTGTTGGTTCAACTTGCCACTTCCTTGGATCGAGTCAAATTTTAAGAATATGAACTGAAAATACCTTAGGTTGTATTCAAAATCACAGGTTATAGGTCAAACTTTGGTGAAACTTATGAAAGTGATCATTTTCCATCATAAAAACAACATTTAATGATCATTTTTCTAAAAATACTTACACTTTGAGTTAAACCATGAAATTTTTATGTGTTAACATATTCATAAGAAATATCATTTTTCCAGAATATGAACTTCCAATTCAAAGCTTAAGATGGTTTTTAATTATCCAACCCAAAACAGCCCCCCGTTGCGCTCCGACGACGTAGATTCAGTTTTTAAGGTGTTCTTTGTAAAACCAAGTTATATCTTGTTAAGTTAGCATATCATTATGATATATTAGAGGTCTTGAAGTGTTTTAAAAGTCAAGTTAGAAGGATCTATTTAGTTTGCGAACAAGTTTGAAATCATTCAAACTATGTTCTTGTTGTTAAAATTTTATACCACAAAATAAGATAGCTATATGAATATGAATTGAATAAGATTATGAATAAGGTTACTACCTCAAGTTACTTGGACAAAGTTACTGTAAGAGATGAGAAAAATCCTAGAATCAAAAGAGTGGTAGAGTTGGATTGAAAGGTTGGAAGTAAACTTGTTTACTTGGAAGGATTTTTGAAGTGTTCTTGAATGGATTTTCTTATGATGATTAAGGGTTGTTTTTGAAGCTAGATCTTCATGGTTATTTTCTGAGATTGTGAAGAACACTTAAGGTTCCTAAGAGTGTGTTTTTTGTTAGAGAAAATGTGTAGTAAAAATGAAAATGGAATGGAGTATAAATCGTGGTGAAAAGATGTATAAATTTGTAATATTGTGCAAAAGTCTTGTAATATGCCAAATTGATTAATCATGCATGCTAAGATCCAAAATTGGCTGACTCATGGCTGCTAATAAAGTGATTGTGATGTGTATATACCAATAGTAAATACGTATAGAAGCTGGGTATGATACGGGTACATATACCCTAGATATACGTATAAAAATCTTGAGAAAACGGAACGAGGATTCAAATATAGCTATCTTTTGTAAATATACTTATATTGTTTTATGTATATAAATCCTTTAAAAGTGATAAAATACATATCTATACGATACATGTATAAGCATTATAAGTTTTAAGTATTTAAGTCGAAGAACGTCACATATAGTTATCGTTTTGAAAACTTAAGTTAGTAGTCTCAAAATATACTTATAACTCATTGCTATTAGTACATAATGAGATGTTAAAATATTCTTAGATCATGTTAAATATATAAAAATACATATATATACACAAACGTACAATTATCGTATGTTATATAGTTCGTGATATCATCGGTCAAATTGGACGGTCAAACGTTGTGTAAAACTCTTTTCAAAAACATAAGTCTCAACAATTTAGATTGCTTATCATGTTGGTAAGGTTTAATTTATGTAAATATTAATCTTATAAGTGTAAAACGATCAGAAAAATCAGGGTCGTTACAACAAGGTTGAAGAAATCCGGGGTATTTAAGATCTATGAAACTAATTAACATAACAACACTCTTTCAACAAATGGCTTGATATGCAGCCAATTTCGTATTCAATCAATTAGTAAAGTTTAACATTATGGACTTGTGATCTTTAAAATGACGAGTATTATCACTTTATAGTCAATCAATTGGTAAATTAACCATTAGCAACTTAGTTTGTTAAAAATAAAATTCTTATTTCTGACCGGTGTCATCAACATGTCTAATCTTTCTTGTAACACCCTCGCGAGGGTTTCCATAGGAGAATTAAGATTTAAGGGTGGTTGTTGGGCTGGTTTATTTCATTATAACAGAAACTCTTTTTTAATAAAACCTATATTTTTATCAAAGTGACACATTAGTCATTTATGCATGAATTAAGTTTCTTGGAAATAAATTAATGGGTTAAATTATATTATAAAGAATAAGTGTGATAGATATTCCTCGAAACAATAGTATCATCATCCGGGACGCAACTTACAGTTTTAATAAACACACTTTTATAATATAAAGTACCTCTCTAGTAGTTTAGCTTAGTATTTTAATTATTGTTCTTATTAATTATGAATCAACAAATCTACTAATAATATAAGAAGAATTCTGATTAAATCGAACACTCAAAATCGACAACCGAGTCATACTTATTCACTAATAATCTTAAATAAAGGTGCAAGTAATAATATTGTAATTTGCTCTACCCCCGCACTTATAAATTATAAACTTGAAGACCTTAACCAAACAGCCCGCACGATTCACAGCTGCATTGGGTGGTGCGACCGTCGACGTTCCTTTCGTTGGAGACAGCAGAAAGAATACAACGACCGAAGGAACACCACTTATGCTGAGTAATTATGTTTAAGCCCAACGACATATGCTACAGTTGAAAATGTAACATTTCCATCTGTCAAAGTACCAAAACCCTTTGTGTAACCACGTGAATTATCTCCATATGTAACAACTGGACCATCTTTTTCTTGATAGTCCATCAGCAGAGACTTACTTCTAGTGATATGTCTTGAACAACCACTATCAAGATACCATATTAGCTTGTTTTAAATGCCCTGAACAGTAATAGTGAGATCAGTTCTTTTGGGAAACCCATCTGAGGATGGGTTCTGGAAGAGTCATCTTAGATGATTTCTTCCTTTTAGTTGGTTTTCTTGAAGAAGCATCAATAGATGTGGTCAAGGTTTGAGAAGTAATCATGTATGGAATTTTGTCTATCTTTTCTTAATAAGCGTTAGTCATGAGACATAGTTATACTACGCAGGGCGCCAGATACCTGCGCGTCGCGCGGTATAACATTACATGATGCCCAACCTTGGCTCAAACCCTCGACATCCAAAACCCATTCTGGTGCGCGACGAGCATGGAAACTGCATGACGCACCCCAACACATGACTTAACCATTTGAAAAGATTTCAACTACTTTTTCCAGCTTCCATTATAATGCATAGCGCATGTGTAACAACCTGACTTCGTTATCTCAAAACCACGCCTTAAAAAAAACTTTTCTGAAACAACCCATCTGGACGGCGTCCAGTTATCTGGACGGCGTCCAGCAAAGAAGGCTTGGACGGTGTCCAGAAGGTCTGGACGGTGTCCAAATGAACTGTCAGATTCTGACTTGGATGTCCAACTTGCTCGAGCGGAAAACCCGCTTCCCGACACTTTTAAACGAAACCCCTTTCACAACATGTTAACATAATTAAAACTAAGAAGCTTCCACCATAAAACCAAGTTTTACAACATCGGGCCCACATCGGTTGTTTACGAGTTTCGTACAAAAATACAAGTTCGACCATAAGAGTTTAAATTTCAAACGACACCTAGAACATGGTGTTTGGGGTTAAACTACCCACATATTGGCCAAACTTCAAAAGCTATACATGTCTAAAAGCGTCCCCTATCAAAACAAAGAGGGATCACTGATAATGCTAAAAACGAACATATATTTCATAGCATTATCCCTCAAGAAAGATAAGCTTTTAGTTGCAATTGTTCTATTTACAAGTGATATTCGTTTAAATAAAAAAGGTGAAGACAAAAGACAGATTCGACGAATTGAAGACGCAAACGACCAAAAAGCTCAAAAGTACAAAGTACAATCCAAGAGGTTCAAATTATTGATGAGAAACGTCTCAAAGTTACAAGAGTACGAGCCGCAAAACGCAAAGTACAAGATATTAAATTGTACGCAAGGACGTTCGAAAATCCGGAACCGGGACCAGAGTCAACTCTCAACGCTCGACGCAACGGACTAAAAATTACAATTCAACTATGCACATGAATATAATATAATATATAATTAATTCTTAAAATTATTTATATATTATATTATTTAATAAAACCGTCGACAAGAAAGCAAACAAAAGTATGTGAGCTGGATTCCTGTTCCATGCGATCGCATGGCCTGGAGGTGCAAAATCCATGCGATCGCATGGCCCCAAATTTTGGGTCAGGTCCTATAAATTTCGCAGTTTTGGTCGAACAAAACATATCTTTTTCTCTTCTCTTCTCTCAACGTATTATATATATTATAATTTTAATTTTAATTTTAATAATAATAAGGGTATGTTAGCGAATGTTGTAAGGGTGTAAGTCAAAATTCTGTCCGTGTAACGCTATGCTGGTATTAATCATTGTAAGTTATGTTCAATCTTTTTAAATTAATGTCTCGTATCTAAGTTATTATTATGCTTATTTAAGCCGAAGTAATCATGATGTTGGGCTAAATATTAAAGACGGGGTAATTGGGCTTTGTACCATAATTGGGGTTTGGACAAAAGAACGACACTTGTGGAAATTAGACTATGGGCTATTAATGGGCTTTATATTTGTTAATTAAATGATAGTTTGTTAATTTAATATAAAAATTTACAATTGGACGTACCTATAAATAACCATATACACTCGATCGGACACGATGGGCGGGATATTTATAAGTACTAATAATCGTTCATTTAACCGGACACGGGAATGGATTAATAGTCAATGGACTTATTAAAACAGGGGTGAATTATATACAAGGAAAATTGGTGTAATTATAGTTTAAATCCCCAATTAGTTGGAATATTTGACTTCAGATATAAGGATAATTTGACGAGGACACTCGCACTTTATATTTATGACTGATGGACTGTTATGGACAAAAACCAGACGGACATATTGAATAATCCAGGACAAAGGACAATTAACCCATGGTAATAAACTAAAATCAACACATCAAACATCATGATTACGGAAGTTTAAATATGCATAATTTCTTTATTTCATATTTAATTGCACTTTTAATTATCACACTTTAATTTATTTTCATTTTAATTACCGCACTTTTTAATTATCGTAATTTTATTTATCGTCATTTTATTTATCGTACTTTAATTTATCGCACTTTAATTATTGTTATTTACTTTATGCTTTAAATTAAGTCTTTTATATATTTAAAATTTTACATTAGGTTTTAACTGCGACTTAAGTTTTAAAATCGACAAACCGGTCATTAAACGGTAAAAACCCCCTTTTTATAATAATAATATTACTTATATATATATATATTTATATATATACAAATATAGTTTTTAAAAATATAGCGTTAAACTTGGCAAGCTCCCTGTGGAACGAACCGGACTTACTAAAAACTACACTACTGTACGATTAGGTACACTGCCTATAAGTGTTGTAGCAAGGTTTAGGTATATCCACTCTATAAATAAATAAATAACTTGTGTAAAATTGTATCGTATTTAATAGTATTTTCTAGTAAAAATTAATAGTATTTTATACCCCTTCGCTTTAACATCAAGTATTTTTGGTGCCGCTGCCGGGGATCTGCTTAAAAGCCGGAAGCGAAATGCTATAAAAAAAATTTAATAAGTCTTTGTTTACTTTTGTAAAAATATGTTTTAATTATTAAAAATACAAAAAGATAAAAAGAAAAATAAATATATATATATTTTTAAGAGTTTGTTTAAAATATATAAAATTATAAAATATTTCTATTTCTATTTTTAGTTTGTAAAAATATAAGTTTTATAAATACTTTATATAAATATAAAACCGAATAAAAAATAAATTAGTATTCGGCCCGATTACTGTAGCAGCCCAATATTTGGTCTGAAATCCAAAGCCATGCGGCCGCATGGTATTAACAAGTAAACTCCATGCGATCGCATGGAGTGATTTGACAGCCCAGGTACCTCAGACGTACGATTAGGGTTTTGGTTAATAATAATTATTATTATTAATTAGTTCTAATTAGTTCTAATTAGGGTTTATTAATTAATTAATTTCTAATATTAGTTTTAGTTTTATTTATTTAATTTGTATTTTTAGTTTTAATTAGTTTTAATAAATTATATAAATTAATACTTTTATAAAATAAATAATATAAAAATTAATATTTTTATAAAAAAAATAGTAATTTTATCATTTTTGTCTCTTTTTATAAATTGTATATTTTTTTAGTATGTAATTTGTATTTTTATCGTTCGTAATTAGTTTTTAACTTAGTATTTGCCGTAGTTATTTTTATTTCTAGATTTTTAGGATTTGCCGTAAAATTCCTTAAGTGTTTTTTCTTTAGATTAAGATTTAGGTGCTTTAGAATTTTGCGACGCCGTTTTTTAAATTTTAGTACTTTTTAAGTTATTACCGTTTTGGATATAGAATTTCTTTTAAGATTTAATATTTTTAGACGCAACTTTTAATTCTTAGTTTTTTTTAGACTTTTAAGTTTCGACGCGCTACGTTCTTTTTATTATTTTTTGACCTTTTATTTTTTTCGACGTTTTTCGATGCGCTCTTTTTCTTTCTTATTTCTCAACGCTCTAGTTTTTAGGACATAGAATTTTCTATTTCTTCTCTAAAATTTCTTTAAATTTCAACAAAAAATTATTTTAAGCGGTTAAATTGATAGACATCCAAAATTTTCTAGTTCGTAGTAATAGTTAGATTTGTTAGTGGCGAATTGTGGGCTTCCGATTTAAAGGGTCCTGGCTACCTGCTGCATCTATTGGCTATTCGAAACGTGGGGAAAATCAGAAAAGTCTATTAATTTGATAACTTATATAATTTTTATTTTTATAACTAATAGGATATTCAGTGAATGCACCGAGCAAAACGTTCACCACCTTTCATACGTTCACCACCTGTAACTCGATCAAGACATCTAGCCAATATTGTCGCCGTTGATTTTTCCTTAGAATCATCATCCAGTCGACCAAGTACTCCAATTCAAATTTCTGATAATCCATTTTTTGAACCCGACCTCACAATTGAGAATCCGGAGGATATTTAGGGACAATTCAGAGATCCTGAACCATTAATCTTTCCTCCGGAACCAACAATCATTCAAACGGAGATTGTCGAGGAACAACCCATTAAATCAGAATCCTCTAGTGATTCAGATTCAACAAATTCAATAATGAAGAATCTGGAACCTCTATGTATGGAAGACCGAATGAGAGCTAAACGCACTGGCCAAGGTCACGCAATTACCCAACCAGACATTAATGCGCCAGATTATGAAATCAAAGGATAAATCCTACACATGGTAACTAATCAATGCCAATTTAGTGGTGCACCGAAGGAAGATCCAAACGAACATCTTTGAACCTTTAATAGGATCTGCACTCTATTTAAAATCCGAGAAGTAGAGGATGAACAGATATATCTCATGTTATTTCCCTGGACTTTAAAGGGAGAAGCCAAAGATTGGTTAAAATCGTTAACTGAAGGGGCGATTGATACATGGGATGTTTTAGTTGAAAAAATTCTTAAACAATTCTTTCTGGCATCTAAAGCCGTAAGACTTCAAGGAGAAATTGTTACGTTCACGCAAAAGCCAAATGAAACTCTGTATGAGGCGTGGACAAGATTTGGAAAGTTATTGAGAGGATGTCCGCAACATGGTTTAGACACTTATCAAATAGTACAAATTATCTACCAAGGATGCGACATCACTACAAGAAAAGACATCGATATAGCAGCTGGTGGTTCCATTATGAAAAAAACCGCAACTGAAGCTTACAAAATTATTGATAACACTGCTTCCCACTTACATGAGTGGCACCAAGAAAAAGATATCGTTAGATCATCTAAAGCGGCTAGAGCCGATTCTAGCCATGACTTTGATTCCATTTCTGCAAAGATAGATGCTGTCGAGAGACGAATGGAAAAGATGACTAAAAATATTCACTCAATACGAATTAGTTGTGAGCAGTGTGGATGACCACATTTGACAAAAGATTGCCTCAGTATTGAACAAACAATGGAACAAAGAGAGAATGTTTCATACATGAACCAAAGGCCTGGAAATAATTATCAGAATAATTATCAACCGCCAAGACCAATTTACAATCAAAATCAGAATTATAACCAAAATGTTCCATACAACAACCAACAAGGTCCTAGCAATCAACAAGTATCTAATAATACTTACAATCAGCAAAGACCTATTTTTCAAAACAAACCACTACAAACCGATGATAAAAAGCCAAATTTAGAAGATATGATGTCAAAGCTAGTTGAATCTCAAACTCAATTTTTCACATCTCAGAAACAAACGAATGAACAAAATGCTCAAGCATTTAGAAATCAACAAGCTTCTATTCAAAATCTGGAACAAGAAGTAAGTAACCTAGCAAGGTTAATAGGTGAAAGAAAACCGGGAAGTCTACCTAATGATACAAATGCTAACCCCCGGAATGAAATAGCTAAAGCCATTACCACAAGAAGTGGTATTACACTTAACCCACCTGAAATTCCTGTAATTTATGATGACTCTATTCCTACTCCACAAAAACCACAATCTGAACAAAATAAGGAAACAGAACCGGTAGTTGAAAAGGTTAATGAAGATAACACAGTTAAGGCTAAACCATATGTTAAACCATACCAACCACCACTTCCTTACCCGAGTAAAATGAGAAAAGAAAGACTTGAAGCCGAGCAATCCAAATTCTTGGATATGTTTAAACAGATAAATGTAAATCTACCTTTTATTGATGTGATTTCAGGAATGCCAAGATATGCCAAATTCTTGAAAGATCTAATCACAAATAGAAAGAAAATGGAAGAACTTTCGGCTGTTACTATGAATGCAAATTGTTCTACAGTGTTGTTGAATAAGATACCAGAAAAACTTTCAGATCCAGGAAGTTTCACAATTCCATGTTTTCTGGGTAGTCTTAGTTCAATAGAAGCATTGGCAGACTTAGGTGCTAGTATAAATCTTATGCCGTATTCACTATACGCTAAACTAGACCTTGGAGAATTGAAACCAACACGAATAAGCATACAACTAGCCGATCGATCAGTAAAATATCCTAGAGAGATAATGGAGAACATGCTAGTTAAAGTTGGTACTTTAGTATTTCCAGTAGATTTTGTTATTCTGGACATGGAAGAAGATTCTCGAGTTCCTCTCATATTAGGAAGACCATTCTTAAATACGGCTAAAGCAATAATAGACGTGTTCGGTAAGAAACTGACCCTAAGTATAGAGGACGAGAGTGTTACCTTTTCTATTGATAGAGCCATGCAATAACCGCAATCTACAGATGAAACATGTTATTATATTCAAACTATAGATTCACATGCAGAATTGTTAGAAGAATTTCCAGAATTACAAGGAACAGGAGAATGTTCTTTAGGAGACGGAACTGAACCAATTAATGAAGCTGAAATATTAGCCACACTCATAGCTAATGGATATGAACCAACAACAGAAGAAATTCAAATGCTAAAAGTGGAAGACAGATATCGATATAAATCATCGATAGAAGAACCACCGACATTAGAGTTAAAGCCACTTCCAAACCATTTGGAATACGCTTATTTACATGGTGAATCTGAATTACATGTAATAATATCGTCTTCTCTTACTGAAAATGAAAAATCTCAACTCATTTCTGTGTTAAAAGCTCATAAATCAGCTATTGCATGAAAAATTCATGATATTAAAGGAATAAGTCCTTCGTATTGCACACATAAAATCCTTATGGAAGAAGGTCATAAAACATATGTGCAACGCCAACGAAGACTAAATCCTAATATGCAAGATATTGTTATGAAAGAAATTATTAAACTGCTAGATGCAGGTCTAATTTATCCAATTTCTGATAGTCCATGGGTAAGCCCAGTTCAATGCGTACTTAAGAAGGGTGGCATGACTGTCATCACAAATGAGAAAAATGAGCTTATTCCTATTAGGACTGTAACATGATGGCGTGTTTGTATTGATTATAGAAAATTAAATGACGCCACCAGAAAAGATCACTTTCCCTTCCCTTTCATTGATCAAATGTTGGAAAGATTAGTCGGAAATAGTTACTATTGTTTTCTTGACGGTTTTTCTAGATAATTTCAAATTCCAATAGCACCCGAGGATCAAGAGAAAACCACATTCACATGCCCTTATGGTACTTTTGCTTATAAACGCATGCCATTTGGACTTTGCAACTCCCCTGTAACCTTTCAAAGGTGCATGATGGCGATTTTTCACGACATGATAGAAGAATGCATAGAAGTTTTCATGGATGACTTTTCAGTCTTCGGTGATACTTTTGAAACATGTCTAGTTAATCTTGAATGAATGCTTATTAGATGCGAACAATCAAATCTAGTATTTAATTGGGAGAAATGCCATTTCATGGTTAAAGAAGGCATCGTTCTTGGTCATAAGATTTCAAAAGAAGGAATTGAAGTGGATAGAGCTAAAGTAGATGTAATTGCTAAACTTCCACATCCCACCAATGTTAGAGGAGTTAGGAGTTTTCTAGGGCATGACGGTTTTTACCGACGTTTCATAAAAGATTTTTCTAAAATTGCCACTCCTATGAATAAACTCCTAGAAAAGGATGCTCCATTCATCTTTTCAGATAAATGTATCAAATCTTTTAATATTCTTAAAGAAAAACTCACTAATGCGCCGATCATGATAACTCCAAATTGGAATCTACCGTTTGAACTAATGTGCGATGCAAGTGATTTTGCAATGGGAGCCGTTTTAGGACAAAGGATTTAAAAACGATTTCAACCTATTTATTATGCTAGTAAGACGTTACAAGGAGCACAAACGAACTACAAAACTACTGAAAAAGAACTTCTTGCTATTGTCTTTGCTTTTGACAAATTTCGTTCATATCTCGTTCTAGCTAAAACGGTGGTCTATACCGACCATTCTGCTCTTAGATACCTATTTTCAAAACAAGATGCCAAACCAAGATTAATCCGTTGGATCTTACTCTTACAAGAGTTCGATATTGAAATCCGAGATAAAAAGGGAGCAGAAAATCTCGCAGCTGATCATCTTTCTCGTCTTGAAAATACCGAATTAGAAGTTCTAAATGAATCGGCCATACAAGATAACTTTCCTGATGAATATCTATTGAAGATAGATTATAGTGAAATTTCATGGTTTGCAGACTATGCAAACTACTTAGTATGTGGATTCCTTGAAAAGGGATTATAGTACCAAAAACGAAAGAAATTCTTTAGTGATATAAAACACTATTTTTGGGAAGATCCACATTTGTTTAAAAGTTGTCCTGATGGAATAATACGCCGATGTGTATTCGGAGATGAAGCTAGTCAAATCTTAAACCATTGTCACACAGGACCAACAGAAGGGCATTATGGGCCTCAACTCACAGCAAGAAAAGTTTACGATGCTGGATTCTATTGGCCTACAATTTTTAAAGGCGCGCACCTTCTTTGCAAATCCTGTGATGCTTGTCAAAGGGCCGGAAAAATAAGTCAACGTAATGAAATACCACAAAATATCATTCAAGTATGTGAAGTATTTGACATTTGGGGTATTGACTTTATGGGTCCATTTCTAAAATCTCATAATAATCTATACATTCTCGTTGCCATTGATTATGTCTCTAAATGGGCGGAAGCACAAGCTCTCCCGAATAACGATGCACGAGTTATAGTCAACTTCTTAAAACATATTTTTGCAAGGTTCAGAACATCGAAAGCTTTAATAAGTGATCGGGGTACTCATTTCTATAATAATCAACTTGAGAAAGTTCTCAAAAGATACGGAGTAACTCATAAAATCTCAACCGCTTATCATCCACAAACAAGTGGACAAGTTGAAAATACCAACCGAGCATTAAAACGTATTCTAGTGAAAACCATAGGATCAAATCCAAAGGAATGGTCCATGAAATTGGAGGATGCACTCTGGGCTTTTAGAACAGCCTACAAAACTCCAATTGGAACCACACCTTTTAGACTCGTTTACGAAAAATCATGTCATCTTCCAGTAGAAATTGAACATAAAGCATTTTGGTCTTTGAAGACATGTAATCTTGATTTACATGAAGCTGGACGTCTACGGTTAAGTCAGCTAAACGAATTAGAAGAATTAAGACATGAAGCATATGAAAATTCGTTAATCTATAAAGAAAGAACGAAGAAATGGCATGATAAAAGAATCAGAAGTTCAAAAGAATTTAAAGAAGGAGATAGAGTTCTTCTTTTCAATTCAAGATTCAAGCTATTTCCTGGAAAATTGAAATCAAAATGGTCTGGACCATTCATAGTCAAAAGAGTTTTCCCATACGGAACAGTTGAACTAATAAATTCAAATGGGATTGAATTTAAGGTTAATGGTCACAGAGTTAAACATTACATAGATAGTCCAATGGAAGTTGAAGATGAAGTTAATCACAATTTCGACACCACAGCTAACTAAGTGTGAAAAAATTCGAATCTTTTTAGGGTAATATGTATTTCTGTTAGAGTTAGATATTCTGTTTTCGTGTAGTTCTCGAGAATGGAATCCGAATGGTCTTTCCCTAGCAGACCCTAAAGAACTAGTCTTCTCCCCCCATTCTGAATTTTTATTTTTTTTAGGTTTTACGAGATGAAGAATTCCTTTGATCTGAACCATGGTCTAATGCTACACGCTATGATTACTAAACGTAATAATGACACACTTCCGAGTGAATTGGTATCATTCATAAGAGGCAAAATGGATGGAGTAAGAAAAGAACTTAGAAAAGATCATCATAAGATACATTTTGGTAAAGGAAAATCAAAATCCGCAACAAAAAGAAGAGCACGACACCTTGAAAGATGTTATAAATGCGGAAAATGGTCACACGAAGGTAAATGTTCAAACAATCAAACATATTCAAATACCGAATTTGTTACTCTATGCAGAGAAAGACCGTTCATATGTTTAGAAGAAAAGATATTGAAGAATCGAGGATACGCTTACGTAGCTATGGAGAATCAAATCACACGACTCTCCTATGAGTCGGCTAAAGCAGGTCTCTGAGAATTCTTTCTCATAGGTAAGTATGTACAGTTTTTATTTTTTTATTGCTTTTAACCTTTTGATAATAAACTCTAAATCGTTCGCTATAAAGTATTAAATTGGTATTAAATAAAATTAGGTATGCGTAACCGAAATTATTGATATCATACAAAAATTTATTACATCACTGCGAAATTTACCGTTTATTCTTAAGGTATAAATATCTTTAATCAATCAACCCAAAATATTTCAAAAATTCGTCATGAGTAAAACTAGGTTATGGAACCGAAATTACTTTACCGAAAAGAGGGGCGTGTATTTTTGATAATATTTGATTGATTAAAGTGGGATAAAAGACCAAAAAGATTTTTAATTTTTATTTTTATTTTTACCTTTTTTTTAAAATTAATATTTAAATATTAAATTAATATTGTAAACTTTTTAAAAATCAATATATTTAAGTTTGTAAATATTTGAAAAATTAATATTTTTAATATAAGTTTGTATGTATAAAAATAAAAATATAATATAAATTTGGTGTGAATTTTTAATTTTAATAAAATGAATTTTTAATTTTATGCATTTTAAATTTAAGTTTGGTGTGAATTTAAAAACAAAAATTTACTTTATTTCATTAAGTTAAAAATGTGATTTCTAAAAATTCGTCGTGAGTTGAAAACTAGGTCGTTGAACCAAAATTGCTCTACCCAAGGGTGGGACGAGAACTTTTGTTATCATTATTTTTAATCTTATTGAATTAAAGTATGCCAAAAAAAACATAAAAAAAAACCAAAAATCTTAGCTTTAAAAACGACGCTTAAAAAGTAACAAATTTTAAAAACTTTGTTGAGAGACGGACTAGGACAACGATCCAAAACGCCCTCACTCATAAAAAGAAACAAATTTTTAAAATTTATTGAATTACTTGTTTTAAAAAGTATAAGGTTTTTATAAAAAAAAAAAAACAGACCCCCATGCGATCGCATGGGGATTGCACAGCAAAGCCATGCGATCGCATGGCCAAGAAAAACTGGTCAGATTGAAAAGTCCATCGAGCTGTTCTACTCTCTCACTCCACACACAAAACATACACGAACATAACCTAAAATCCTCTCAATTTTCATCAATTTTTCACCAAAATCAACCAAATTTCTTACTATAATCCGTTCTACTCATGAATTTGATAAAAAGTTTATCAAGAAGGGTAACAATTACACCCCTAAACCTCTTTAAATTTGATTTTTAGTGTTCTTGAGCTATATTTGACCTAATTTGATTTTGTTAATTTCTAGTGTAATTAGAGTTAAATTGTTAGTATATTATATAAGTATAATCTAGATTGATGCTATTTAACATGATTTGAAGCCAAAAACTTCAAAAATTTTAGAAATCTAGGGTTTGTGTTCTTGAGCAATTTGGGGCTTTTTGATATAAACAGGTTATGGCTGATTTTTGTCATGAATTATTACTAAATTAAGTAGTGTAACATATTTAGGTAGCTAAATGATCCAAACTTTGATCCTAAACATGATTTTTAAGAATTAAAGTGGACTTTTTAGGTCTAAAATTCATGAACTTGATTAAATTGATGTAAATGCCATTTGAAACTTGTTTAATTACTAGTAATGGTTGTTTTAACATGTTATTTGAGTTGAATGCTTATGAACTTTGTAAACATTTTCATATATGCTTATTTGAAAAAGTGTAGAATTGTTAAAATTGTGAAAATGCGTATAAGTTTAATTTTGATTTAACATATTATTGTAATTGTTTCAAGTTGTTATTTTGCTAACACTAATGCATATTTGGATGCATAAATTTTGTGTTTAATGTGTTTTGAAGAGATTTACCGATACTGATGGTGAATCATCATCATCTAGACAACCTGCTCCAGAACCTGAACCAAAAATGCAATATGAACCTGAACCGGAGTAACAATAGGAACAACAACAACAACCTGATCAACACGTACCATATTATGATCCGCAGCAAGAATATATCAATGCCTACGTAGTATTTCCGATTCATCCAATAGTAGAACACCCAACGATTCATGAAGTACAGTTGCATCCCAATTTGAGATTTGATCGAATCTGGAAAGATTACCCAACATATCAAAGTAAAAAATTCAAATTGGTAACGAAAAATGTAGAAGTGCCGAGGGTAATCGATTGGGAGCCTTTGGAAAGGGTCCAACTAGCTAACTCAGTTAGACTGCATCTGATCCAAAGGTATGGAAGCTCTTCTTTTCCCGATTGGGAACGTTTATTCACCATTCGTAGGCCTGTATATAAGGAATGGTGTGTTGAGCTTATGAGTACTATTGCGTTAAATGCGGATGTAGATAGGTTAGATGATAGAAGTTTTCTTAGATTTATACTTGGCCGTAGGATGTACAGGATGTCCATGCTGGACATGGCCAGGGCTTTACAGATTTACACTCCTAGTGAATTACTACTACCTGATTGTATGAATTTGATTTATCATGGTGAAAGGGTAGATAGGAATTTTGATGCAAACACCGTCTGGAGGCGTATGTCAAATTATAATGTTTTTCGCTAGGAGGAAGACACTCCTACTTAGATATTAACAAAGCGGAGCTACGTATTATACAAAGATTTTTAGCTAATTCGATTACACAAAGAGGTAAAAACAAGGAGAAGATGACCTTACATGACTTATTTTACCTTAAGTGTATTCGAAACAATAGAAGCTTTGTTAATATTCCCTACTGTGTTGGTTTTTATCTGTCCAAAGTGGTAGCCGGAATACAGGAAGGGGGAATAATAAGAGGAGGTATTTTGTTACTCTCATTGGAGAGTATTTGGGTGTAGATAGGGATCAAGGGGGTCCACTTATGGTATGTAGGAAACAGGATGATACTTTAGGATTGAAGGTCTATCAGGGTGCTAAGGTATTGAAGAGCAGACGCAATCAGGCAGTACCATATGTTGGTCGTCATCCACAGGTAGAGAGAGGTTCAGATGAGAAAATGGAGGAAGCAGATGAAATTAGGGATGTCATTAGGGAGGCTATGACTGACGTCTACCAGCGTATAGATGAGGTAGAAATGACAAACCAGGATAGACATAGTCGATACGAGCAGTGGTAAGCCCGGAATGAGTACGAGTATTTCAGGCAACGACAGCATGATAGATGGCACTATCATCAGCATCAGATCATGAGCCAGCTATCACCTCAGGATCACTGCGTACCGACCCGATCAGCTTACTATCCTCTACACCAGCCCGATATGCAACCACCATTTACTCTCTACGACCCTAACCAGGCCTATCAGTACACCTATAACCAACCATGGAACCCGCCCGACGACATGAACTGGAACCCCTATCCAGATTGATATAGTTCCGTTGGTTATTTCTATGATTTTTATCTTTTTATTATTTTAATTTATTTATGTTTAAACATATTATATTGTGAAACTTTTATGTAAGTTTTAACATTTTTTATTATGTTGTACTAATATTTCATATTTGATTTGAAAGTGGGATTTTAAGTCCCATTTCAAATTACTGTGCATTTTATTATTTGTATGTATGTATATTGTCAATTCTACACAACAGGGTAAAACAGCGCATTTTCAAAGACTGGCATTAAGTTCAGCAAAAGCTACTAATTTTGACGACAAAACGAAAAACAAATGTGATGTAACAACAAGACGGAATGAACAAATAATGTGCACCATTTATCATTCAGCAAACAAACGCCAATATGTTTGGAAACTTTGGTAAAATTTAATCATTTTTCTACGCTAATCACCCTCAATAATTTAAATTGTTACTGATTTCTTGCAAATGAGGGCATGGCAAGATCTTAAGTGTGGGAAGGGGTTAAATTCTTTCGGATTTTTAAAATTTTAACTTATATACTTGGTTACCATTAAAAATACTAGTAACGCAGTAGTTGTATTAGAATCTAGTGCTCTCTGATAATAAAGAACAGCCCTAGTCTTAAATACTGACTACCTAATTCTAGTAAAAAATTTCAAAATTTTCAAATAAATGAATTCAAAATCATGTTTATACATATTTATGAACAATAAAACTAGGTGTTAACACCGAAATTATTGTTACCTCGGAAAGGACATAAATTGAGAAACAACCCAAAATGTTAGAATTCATTTAAAATGGAATAGAGGACAATAAAAAGGCAAAGAAAGAAAAATAAATGCCAAGTGTAGGAAAATTTACCAAGTTATTTAAAACATATATCACATATTTTTGTACAAATAATTGAAGATACTTTTGTTTTGGACAAAATTAACCGTTTTACCCAGTAAATTGTAAGATATTTGAAAGAAAGATGGATCTACACGATGAATCAATTCCATCATTAAAAGGAAGTAAAGTCTTCCGAAAAAGACACGCGCTTCTTGATTTAGGTCAGGAAGTTGTCGTCCAGACAAGCTGTAGGTTGACGAAAAATCTAGAAAAATCATCTCTAAAATCAGCAGGAAATCCACGGACCTCAGCATCAAACAGGGACGCCATGTGGTCAGACTTATCCTAACCATGAGAGGATCTGTCTCGTAAAATGGGGAGGACGCCGTGCAAATTAACTTGATAAGACTAATGAATCAGATCCCCAGAAAGGATAATCTCCTTAAAAGATCAAAAATCAGCTTTTAAGACTGATATTACTAAATCCTTGAGATTTACTTTTAAAGATTGAGAATTCAAACTCATGGAATTCGATGATATCTAAACTCGAGCTTGAACGAGAAAATATTTTGATCAAAATTACAAACCGATTTGTTTTCTGAAAACCCATTTTCAATGCGTTCATTACCATTAAACGTAAAATCCTAGGAATTCACCTGGAATTCATTAGGTCACCTGAACCAAATTGGGTGTCAACCGTAAGAACGGTGGTTGCATAGCATGGTCAAAGATAGGACCTTGTGCCAGACCAAAAAACTATAGGGTAATCTTTACTATTGCTCCTACAAAGGATAGTAATTGCATCCGATACGATATAGACCATAATCAAAAGCATGTCACGGGACATTGCCTTAACAGTTGCTTGTTCAACGCTTTCCTTTACAACCGGACAGTAGTTTACCGAAAGGTAATATACGGAGAAAGTATACTGGACGTGTTGCTTTCCCAATACAAGGTTAGCAAGTGGGTGATACAAAACCATAAGTTTTGAGCTAAAATTTTCAAATCTGAAACCCACCAAACCCACAAAAACAATTTGCAAACACCGGTGAAGGGTTATTCCGGAAAACTTATCTAAGGTAAAAGCTAGATTTAATTTTCAAAAGATCAAATATTTTCATAAAGATCCAATTTCCTAAAGGATCTAAATTTTTATAGTCATGTGGGACTGTAAACCACATCGTTACTACCATTGTTCATACCACCGTATAGAAATCACTGATGTACAAAGTGTGAAGAATAAAGAAGTGATTCTAGTATTTTTATTTTCAAGACTATATTGCTTGAGGACAAGTAACGCTCAAGTGTGAGAATATTTGTTAATGCTAAAAACGAACATATATTTCATAGCATTATCCCTCAAAAAAGACAAGCTTTTAGTTGCAATTGTTCTATTTACAAGTGATATTCGTATAAATAAAAAAAGGTGAAGACAAAAGACAGATTCGACGAATTGAAGACGCAAACGACCAAAAAGCTCAAAAGTACAAAGTACAATCCAAGAGGTTCAAATTATTGATGAGAAACGTCTCAAAGTTACAAGAGTACGAGCCGCAAAACGCAAAGTACAAGATATTAAATTGTACGCAAGGACGTTCGAAAATTCGGAACCGGGACCAGAGTCAACTCTCAACGCTCGACGCAACGGACTAAAAATTACAAGTCAACTATGCACATGAATATAATATAATATATAATTAATTCTTAAAATTATTTATATATTATATTATTTAATAAAACCGTCGGCAAGAAAGCAAACAAAAGTATGTGAGCTGGATTCCTGTTCCATGCGATCGCATGGCCTGGAGGTGCAAAATCCATGCGATCGCATGGCCCTAAATTTTGGGTCAGGTCCTATAAATTTCACAGTTTTGGTCGAACAAAACACATCTTTTTCTCTTCTCTTCTCTCAACGTATTATATATATATATATATATATATATATATATATATATATATATATATATATATATATATATATATATATATATATATATATATATATATATATATTATAATTTTAATTTTAATTTTAATTTTAATAATAATAAGGGTATGTTAGCGAATGTTGTAAGGGTGTAAGTCAAAATTCTGTCCGTGTAACGCTACGCTATTATTAATCATTGTAAGTTATGTTCAAACTTTTTAAATTAATGTCTCGTAGCTAAGTTATTATTATGCTTATTTAAGCTGAAGTAATCATGATGTTGGGCTAAATATTAAAGACGGGGTAATTGGGCTTTGTACCATAATTGGGGTTTGGACAAAAGAATGACACTTGTGGAAATTAGACTATGGGCTATTAATGGGCTTTATATTTGTTTAATTAAATGATAGTTTATTAATTTAATATAAAGATTTACAATTGGACGTACCTATAAATAACCATATACACTCGATCGGACACGATGGGCGGGATATTTATAAGTACTAATAATCGTTCATTTAACCGGACACGGGAATGGATTAATAGTCAATGGACTTATTAAAATAGGGGTGAATTATATAAAAGGAAAATTGGTGTAATTATAGTTTAAATCCCCAATTAGTTGGAATATTTGACTTCGGATATAAGGATAATTTGACGAGGACATTCGCACTTTATATTTATGACTGATGGACTGTTATGGACAAAAACCAGATGGAAATTTTGAATAATCCAGGACAAAGGACAATTAACTCATGGTAATAAACTAAAATCAACACGTCAAACATCATGATTACGGAAGTTTAAATAAGCATAATTCCTTTATTTCATATTTAATTGCACTTTTAATTATCGCACTTTAATTTATTGTCATTTTAATTATCGCACTTTTTAATTATTGCAATTTTATTTATCTTCATTTTATTTATCGCACTTTAATTTATCTAACTTTAATTATTGTTATTTACTTTACGCTTTAAATTAAGTCTTTTATATATTTAAAATTTTACATTAGGTTTTAACTACGACTTAAGTTTTAAAATCGACAAACCGGTCATTAAACGGTAAAAACTCCCTTTTTATAATAATAATATTACTTATATATATATTTATATATATACAAATATAGTTTTTAAAAATATAACGGTAAACTTGGCTAGCTCCCTGTGGAACGAACCGGACTTACTAAAAACTATACTACTGTACGATTAGGTACACTGCCTATAAGTATTGTAGCAACGTTTAGGTATATCCACTCTATAAATAAATAAATAACTTGTGTAAAATTGTATCGTATTTAATAGTATTTTCTAGTAAAAATTAATAGTATTTTATACCCCTTCGCTTTAACATCAATCACTAATCCAAACGAACGCCCTTGCCCTTGTCCACACCGGAGCCTATAAAAAGATAAACAACGAGAGTGTAAGCTAAATCTTAGTGAATGCAATAATTATACATATACATATATAATATACCTACTTGCATACACTTACACACACCGTATAATTGCTAGTAATAACAATTAGCATACCAACTCTGAGTATAAGCTAATAACCTCCAAATATCACAACTAGCCTAATCAATAGCATATTCACCAAAATAATATATTATACTATGCAACAAAACATACACAAATTATATGGTTAACCATAAACGCGTCATGGTGCTACCGGCTCCGTGGTTCACACCATACGCAATGCTATGACGCTACCGGTTCCGTGGTTCACGTCACTACGCATTTGAGTCATACCCTTTTATAGTGCTACCTGCTCCGTGGTTCACACTTCGGTGCTACCGGCTCTGTGGTTCACACCTCATTTTATAGTGCTACCGGCTCCATGGTTCACACTTTGATGCTACCGGCTCCGTGGTTCACATCACAACTCGAGTCATACTCTTTTACAGTGCTACCGGCTCTGTGGTTCACACTTTAACGACTCGTGCTATAGTTCTACCGGCTCCGTGGTTCACACTACAACACACGTACCATGATGCTACCGGCTCTGTGGTTCACATCAAAGCACACTCGCACAAACTATAGCACTACCATCTCCGTGGTTCATACCATAGCACACAAATAAATACACTATATGCATATATGCATAATTATTCCACTCACCTTAACGCCTTCGGTGAATGTTTTATACTTCCGCAAGCTTCAAGGCAACGTACCTAATACAATAAGTACTTAATCAACACACAAACTAGTTGGACTTATCACCAACAATTCTCTCATGTGCATTTAATGACTTAAATGCATTAATGCCCCATTTTCACCAAAACCGTCCATTTAAAGTCAAGACCATCTCATATCACTAAAGGCTAGTGAATAAGGTCCAACAACACTAACTAATACACCATATGGGTATTTCATACCATCTTTCCCAACTAGGTCAATTATTACCCATTTAACCATTTTAAAGTCGCACACCCATTTCGGGTCATCCACTAACCCCATTAACACCCATTTGCTTAATAACTAGGTGTGCTAGTAATTTAACTAACCAATTATGACTCATAAGTCCATTTAAAATTTCCAAAGCCCTAGGTTAGTCATCCTTGGGTCCTCATGACCCAATCTTACCCAAGAACACCCAAAATCACCAAATATGGGTTTTATGTTCATCACTAACCCAAACCCTAACCCTTAAACAAATTAAAATAAGGAAATCAAAGTTAGAGCTTACCACCACAATCACAACGAAGCTAGTGATTAGATGAACAACTTTGACACACGCGCTTTGGCCCGAAATCAACTTCTTCTTCCTCGATTTGAGCTTTCTCACACAAGAATCACTCTCTCTCTCTCTAGAATTAAAGTGGAAGGAGGAGGTAGTTGAAAGTGGAGTGAATGAGGCTCCTAGAACTGATCTTGTGGCCTTGGATTCGTCCAACAAGTGAAAAGACCAAACTACCCCCATTTAATATCTAAAAGAACACAACTGGCCCGCCAGTTCAACTGGACGGTGTCCAGGATTCTAAACGGCGTTCAGCCCTTTACAATTGGACGGCGTCCTATAGATTTGGACGGCGTCCCAAACACCTGAGAAAACAGGATCTTACAACTCTCCCCCACTTGAATCGGATTGCGTCCTCGCAATCCAAGCTGCATGACAAGCAGGAAGATAGACCAAAACAAACTCTTCGTGCTCCCAAGTAAATTTGGAACATATACTACGAATCCATTGAACTTTAAAAGTTCTCACCTCTTTATTTCTCAACCTTATGACCTTCTCATCGAGTAAAGAAATCGGCTCCTCAACATACTCTAACTTATTGTTTAGCTCAATCTCGTCTAATGGCACCCATGAAGAATCATTCGCAAGACACATACGGAGATGGGAAACATGAAATGTATTATGGATCCCCGAAAGCTCTTCGGGTAATTCCAAATGATACGCAACTTCACCAACACAAGCTAAAATTTTAAATGGCCCAATAAACAGAGGAGCTAACTTTCCTCGTTTTCGAAAACGAATAATACGCTTCCATGGCGAAACCTTAAGCATCACCATGTCACCTTCTTGAAACTCAATCGGTAGCCTTCGTTTGTCGGCATACGCCTTTTGTATATCTTGAGCCTTTTTCAAATGAGTTCGAATTATATCAATCTTACTATTCGTCTCTAAAACCAAATCGGCACTCCCGATTTCCCTTTGACCCAGTTCACCCCAACAAATCGGGGTTCGACACCTACGCCCATAAAGCTTCTCGTAAGGTGGCATCCCGATACTAGTATGATAACTATTATTGTACGAGAATTCCACCAATGGTAAGTGCTCATCCCAACTACCGCCGAAATCAATAATACACGCCCGTAACATATCCTCCAATGTTTGAATTGTATGTTTGGTTTGACCGTCCGTTTAAGGATGATATGTCGTGCTCAATTTCAATTGTGTACCCATATCTTCATGACACTTCTCCCAAAACCGAGATGTGAAACGGGTATCTCGATCCGAAATAATAGATATAGGAACCCCGTGTCTCGATATCACCTCCTTGATAAACAACTTAGACAAAGTCTCCGATGATATCGCTTCCCGAATGGGAAGAAACAAGGCACTTTTCATCAATCGATCAACTATTACCCAAATCGAGTCAAATTGGGTCTCGCCGTCTTTGGTAACTTTGTGATGAAATCCATGGTAATGTGCTCCCATTTCCATTTTGGAATTTCTGGCGGTTGTAACGTACCATACGGAATTTGGTGTTCGGCTTTAACTTGCAAACACGTGACACATTGTTCAACATACTTAACAACATCACGTTTCATGCCCGGCCACCAATACTCTTTCCTCAAATCAAGATACATTTTCGTCGTGCCCGGATGAATGGAATACTTCGACTTATGTGCTTCATCAAGTAGAACTCGTCGATAATCACCCATTTTAGGCACCCACACTCGTCCTTGAAAGGATAACAAACCATGCAGACCTAAAGTAATAGACTCCGTTTGTCTCACGATTCGTTCCTCGTGCTTATTATTAACAAAAGCTTCAATTTAAATCTCACCGAGCTTTACAAGGAAATCGTTAGTAATAATCATGCATAACGATCCTACTCGTATCGCCGGATGTTGACTCTTCTGACTTAACGCATCCGCGACCACATTCACCTTACCCGGATGATAAAGTATTTCACAATCGTAGTCTTTTACCACATCCATCCATCTATGTTGACGATAATTCAAATCTCATTGATCAAAAATATGTTTTAAGCTCTTGTGATCCGAATAAATCGTACACTTGACACCGTACAAATAATGGCACCAAATTTTCAACGCATGAACAACTGCCGCCAACTCAAGATCATGAGTCGGATATCTCGTTTCATGTTCCTTTAATTGTCGAGAGGCGTAAGCGATGACTTTACCTCTTTGCATTAGAACACACCCTAGCCCATTTAAAGACGCATCATAATAAACCGTCATGTCTTCTACCCCTTCGGGCAACACTAACACCGGAGCTTGGCATAACTTCTCTTTTAACAATTGAAAAGCAATTTCTTGCTCGTTCTCCCAATTAAATCTCGCTTTCTTTCTCATCAATTTCGTCAATGGAGAAGCGATCTTAGAAAAGTCTTGGATAAACCGACGATAATAACCGGCCAATCCGAGAAAACTTTAGATTTCCGTAGGCGTAGTCGGTCATCCCCAACTCTTCACCATCTCAATCTTCCCCGGATCTACTTGAATACCATCATTGTTCACAATATGGCCAAGGAATTAAACTTCCCTTAGCCAAAATTCACATTTGGAGAATTTTGCATACAACTTCTCCTTCCGCAACGTCTTCAACACACCGCGCAAATGATGTTCATGTTCCTTCATACTCTTTGAATAGACAAGTATGTCGTCAATGAACACAATCACCGACTTGTCCAACATAGGTTGGCACACTAGATTCATAAGATCCATGAATGCCGCCGGTGCATTGGTAAGGCCGAAAGGCATAACTACAAACTCATAATGCCCGTAACGCGTTTTGAAAGTCGTTTTCTCAATATCTTCCCCACGGACCCGCATTTGGTGATAGCCGGATCGTAGGTCAATCTTAGAGAAATACGTTGCACCTTGGAGTTGGTCAAACAAATCGTTAATCCGAGGAAATGGATAACGATTCTCTATCGTCACTTTATTCAACTCCCGATAATCGATGCACATCCACATACTACCATCCTTCTTCTTCACGAATAAAACCGGAGCGCCCCATGGTGAAGCACTCGGTCGAATAAAACCCTTTTCAAGCAACTCTTGGGTTTGATTTAACAACTCTTGCATCTCTGTTGGTGCTAAACGATAAGGAGTTTTAGGAATGGGAGTAGCAATCGGAACCAACTCGATGCGAAATTCAACTTGTCTTTCCGCCGGAACACCCGGTAATTCATCCGGAAAAACGTCTTCGAATTCACTAACCACCGGAATTTCATGAATGGATGGTGGCTCTTCATGAGTATCAACTACATGAGCAAGAAAAGCCATGCCACCACTAATAAGAAAACGACGTGCACGTGCATAAGTGCATAATGGCACAAGTCTTCTCCGTCTCTCGCCATGAATAATTAACTCTCCCCCATTTGAGGTCTTCACTTGAATAGATTTTTCATGGCATGTAATATCGGCCCTATAACGATCGATCCAATCCATACCAACGACAATATCGAATTCACCCAAGGTCATTGGGATAAGATTAATTTTAAATGTTTCGGTACCAAATACGATATCACAATCATTACAAACATCAACCCCTAGCACCGTCTTACCATCAACTATTTCAACTTCTACTGAATGCCTCAACTTAGCTAGCGGTTTATCAAGCTTAGACACAAATCTCGGAGACACGAACGACAAATTAGCACCACTATCAAAAAGTATCCTTGCTGGATTAGAGTTAACCATGAAAGTACCTGAGACAACTTCGTTGGATTGCTTGGCCTCATCATTGGTCATCAAATAGTTTCGTCCCCTAGCCGTACCCGCCACCTTCTCCAACTTCTTAACATGATCGGTGTTCAAATCGGGACACTCCGGCCTTCGGTGCCCTTCCTTACCACAATTATAACAAGTGAGCTTGGTTGTAGAAGATGGCTTGGTGCAATCGCGAGCCGTGTGTCCTGGTCGCCCACAATTATAACATTTGGGTCCAAAACCCCCGGACGTACCCTTCTTCACACTACCAACACTCTCACGCGCACCCTTAATTTTCTTGTTCGAATGACTAGTAGCTTCAAATTTCCTCTTGCCAAAAGTAAAGCCACTCTTTCTCAAAGCGAGCGACTCAAAACCTTTGGCCATATCAAACAACTCATAAAAACTTTTCACCACATTTACACTAATCTTATCTTGATAGTTATCGTTCAAGATTCGATAGAAGTCTTCCTTCAACATTTTATCGTTCCCGATATACTCTGGGCAAAATTGGGTCTTTGACAAGAAAACGGATTTGAGAGTGTTCAAATCCATCGACCCTTGCCTCAAGGCACGCAACTCGTCCTTAAGTCTAGTAAGATCGGCCGAAGTTCGATACTTGTTGAAAAACTCCACCTTGAACTCATCCCAAGTGAAATCCATACATTGTTCTTCACCGTAGAGTTGGATTTTCGCGTCCCACCACAACTTGGCATCACCCCGTAACATGCTACAACCATACCTCGTCTTCTTTTCGAGAGGGTATTCACAAGTTCGAAAAGCCCCCTCCATATCGGAGATCCAACGATTGCTTTTTAGTGGATCCCTTTCGCCATCAGAAGTGGGAGGTTGAGAATCCTTGAAATTCTTATAAAAGAAGTCCCGCCTTCCCACATTATCTTCTTGTAGAACAAGCTTAACTTGTTCCTTAACCACATTGACTAGTTGCTCGTCAATCGTATCTAGAAACATCTTCTTAACGTCTTCAAGAAACTCCGCTTTTTGACGTTTAAAAATGGTCTCAAGTTTGGCCGTGAACTCAACATTCTCACTCATACCTCCGTCATTGTTCTCGAGCCCGTTTCTCATCTTCATACTAAAAAACGGAAATAGATTAAACAATGAAACGAGAGGACAAGACACAATTATATACATATACACCTCACCGCCCCATCTTGCTCAACAGTCGTCGTACATCGCTCGTTTAACACGATTTGAACCCTTAACAATGATAGCTAATCATTGTTACGTGAGCACGTCGCATTAACTTGCTAGTACAACGTCTATCTCACTTGATGATTGCAAATACAACACAAAACAATTAGCGCATAGTTAGTTCACCTAAACCTAGGCACTAACCAATTCCCGATCCGACCCGTCTCCTACAAGTCCCGCATAAAGCGCATACATAATAAAGTCTAATTCTAGGCACCTATCTCAAGTCGCCTAAATCCCTTAGACCATGCTCTGATACTACTTGTAACGACCCGACTTCGTTATCTCAAAAACACGCCTTAAAAAAAACTTTTCTGAAACAACCCATCTGGACGGCGTCTAGTTATCTGGACGGTGTCTAGCAAAGAAGGCTTGGACGGCGTCCAGAAGGTCTGGACGGCGTCCAGAAGGTCTGGACGGCGTCCAAATGAACTGCCAGATTCTGACTTGGATGTCCAACTTGCTCGAGCGGAAAACCCGCTTCCCGACACTTTTAAACGAAACCCCTTTCACAACATGTTAACATAATTAAAAATAAGAAGTTTCCACCATAAAACCAAGTTTTACTACATCGGGCCCACATCGGCCGTTTTACGAGTTTTGTACAAAAATACAAGTTCGACCATAAGAGTTTAAATTCCAAATGACACCTAGAGCATGGTGTTTACGGTTAAACTACCCACATATTGGCCAAACTTCAAAAGCTATACATGTCCAAAGCGTCCCCTATATAAACAAAGTGGGATCACTATTCCAAACGAACGCCCTTACCCTTGTCCACGTCGGAGCCTATAAAAAGACAAACAACGAGTGGGTAAGCTAAAGCTTAGTGAATGCAATAATTATACATATACATATATAATATACCTACTTGCATACACTTACACACACCGTATAATCGCTAGTAATAACAATTAGCATACCAACTCCGAGTATAAGCTAATAACCTCCAAATATCGCAACTAGCCTAATCAATAGTATATTCACCAAAATAATATATTATGCTATGCAACAACACATACACAAATTATATGGTTAACCATAAACACGTCATGGTGCTACCGGTTCCGTGGTTTACACCATACGCAATGCTATGACGCTACCAGCTCCGTGGTTCACGTCACTATGCATTTGAGTCATACCCTTTTATAGTGCTACCTGCTCCGTGGTTCACACTTCGGTGCAACCTGTTCCGTGGTTCACACCTCATTTTATAGTGCTACCAGCTCCATGGTTCATACTTTGATGCTACCGGCTCCGTGGTTCACATCACAACTCGAGTCATACTCTTTTATAGTGCTACCAGCTCCGTGGTTCACACTTTAACGACTCGTGCTATATTGCTACCGGCTCCGTGGTTCACACTACAACACACGTACCATGATTCTACCGGCTCCGTAGTTCACATCATAGCACACTCGCACATACTATAGCACTACCGGCTCCGTGGTTCATACGATAGCACACAAATAAATACACTATACACATACATGCATAATTATTCCACTCACCTTAACACCTTCAGTGAATGTTTTATATTTCCGCAAGCTTCAAGGCAAAGTACCTAACACAATAAGTACTCAATCAACACACAAACTAGTTGGACTGATCACCAACAATTCTCTCATGTGCATTTAGTGACTTAAATGCATTAATGCCCCATTTTCACCAAAATCGTCCATTTAAAGTCAAGACCATCTCATATCACTAAAAGCTAGTGACTAAGGTCCAACAACACTAACTAATACACCATATGGGTATTTCATACCCATCTTTCCCAACTAGGTTAATTATTAAACATTTAACCATTTTAAAGTCGCACACCCATTTCGGGTCATCCACTAACCCCATTAACATCCATTTGCTTAATAACTAGGTGTGTTAGTAATTTAACTAACCAATTATGACTCATAAGTCCATTTAACATTTCTAAAGCCCTAGGTTAGTCATCCTTGGGTCCTCATGACCCAATCTTACCCAAGAACACCCAAAATCACCAAATATGGGTTTTATGTTCATCACTAACCCAAACCCTAACCCTTAAACAAATTAAAATAAGGAAATCAAAGTTAGAGATTACCACCACAATCAAAACGAAGCTAGTGATTAAATGAACAACTTTGACACACGCGCTTTGGCCAGAAATCAACTTCTTCTTCCACGATTTGAGCTTTCTCACACAAGAATCACTCTCTCTCTAGAATTGAAGTGGAAGGAGGAGGTAGTTGAAAGTGGAGTGAATGAGGCTCCTGGAACTGATCTTGTGGCCTTAGATTCGTTCAACAAGTGAAAAGACCAGACTACCCCCATTTAATATCTAAAAGAACACAGCTGGCCCGCCAGTTCAACTAGACAGCGTCCAGGATTCTGGACGGCGTCCAGCCCTTTACAATTGGATGACGTCCCATAGATTTGGACGGCGTCCCAAACACTTGAGAAAACAGGATCTTACAGCATGCTAGATATGCGCAGCCCGCGATAACACGGAAATTAGACTGCAGTTTTTTCAAAAATTGTTTTAACCCACAATCAAATCTTGAAGAATTCCCAAAGCATTCCTCCATGTTAACACTTTGTTTAAACATCAAGATAACACAAAATATATCAATTTTTCCATGTGTACAATAGCGGGTACTTCATGACCCATAAGGATGATAGGTGTATATTTGGACCCAAAATACATTTAACCACATCACTATTCGAGCATGACCGTCGGGACTCATAAGCAAGTGTTCAAAATATAATACCGACAAGCAAGCAAGCTACTCCAATGCCTTACCCTTATCCTTTGCGGTGCTAGAATGAGTGCATAATTATACATATATGCATACAATTTACCCACCCACATTTACCCCACAAATTACACACGTAGCAAGCATTACAAAAAGCATTTAGTTAGAGAAACATGCTAATAAGAATAATAAATAACACACCCATTATGGTTAACCATAAGCACAAAAGAGTGGTTTTCGCTAATGACCACCGGTTGTTCACAACAACCATTAGTGATACGAACACACGATTTTCACTTACCCCATTGGTGGTATCAAATACACGAACTTTAAACCTACCCGTCCCGCACATGTTATGGTGATACGAACACTCGATTTTCACCATGGCACCCGTGGTGATACGAACACACGCTTTTCACCATTTCTCCCGATGTGCCATGCATCGAGCACGCAAACTTGAGTGAATCTGACACACGATTATCACTCTAATGAATCCGACATACTTAGAAATCATTAAACCACATCCAACACAAGTAAGTAAATCACATACATACGCGCATAATTATCCCACTCACCTTGATTACCTTTGATGAGCTAAAACAACAAAGCTTGAGCTTCTCAATCAATCAAAAAGCAATTCACCTAAACAAAATTGCACACAACAAGCTATAATCAACTCCAAATATCAACCCAATTGCACTTGAACACCCAAACTAGGTCAAGACTATGACTCTAACACACTTAATCACTAATGGCTAGTAATTAAGTTCCAAACTCACCAATTAACACAAATTTAGTACTTCAAGTATCAATTGACACAAGACCCGCTTTGACCCATTTTCAAAGTCACTAAGATCAAGTTTACCACTACTTAATTCAATACAAAAAAACTGATTTTTACAAGTTTAATGTTACAAATTCGTCGTTCAAAATCCTAGGTTTCAATTTAGGGTTTACACACCCAATTACACATCAAGAACCCTAATTTTTACAAGACATTGGGTTTTAGACTCAACACCCTGCTAAAACCCAACCCAATATGAAACTAACAACATACATTCGGATTTAGGGCTTACCTCAAGTGTAGAACAAGGCTATAGAGCTGCTACACTTAGATTAGGGCTTTGATTTGGGTTTACAAGATCACCTTCTTCACAAAACCCACTTTCTCACTCTAAAATTCTATCTCTCCCTAAAGTGTGTGTTTAGGTTGAAGATGAAAGGGATGAGAGTGAGTTTGTTTCTGCTCTTTTGTCCCAATAGACGTTCATGAAAAATTGCTAGTTGGTCCTTCATCTTATTTATTTTAATTTCAAAACAGTCTACCTGATCTGCCGACTTTGCGCGTTGTGCAAGAATTACGTGTAACGCGCACTAGAACTAAAAATTAAGTCAGGTTGTTAAAATATACCCCACTTGAACCGGATCGTGTCCCCACGATCCAATCCACGTGTATCGAAGGAAGATACTTCAACACAAATTCAGCAGGTTCCCACGTAAACTCCAACCCCTTTTAATGTTGCCATTGCACCTTATGTAGTGACCCGAACTTTTCCATGTTTATATATATTAATTGAGATTGATATTTACATGATTAAATATTTCCAACATGTTAAGCAATCAAACTTGTTAAGACTTGATTAATTGAAATATGTTTCATATAGACAATTGACCACCCAAGTTGACCGGTGATTCACGAACGTTAAAACTTGTAAAAACTATATGATGACATATATATAGATATATATATAGTTAACATGATACTATGATAAGTAAACATATCATTAAGTATATTAACAATGAACTACATATGTAAAAACAAGACTACTAACTCAATGATTTTTAAACGAGACATATATGTAACGATTATCGTTGTAAAGACATTTAATGTATATATATCATATTAAGAGATATTCATACATGATAATATCATGATAATATAATAATTTAAAATCTCATTTGATATTATAAACATTGGGTTAACAACATTTAACAAGATCGTTAACCTAAAGGTTTCAAAACAACACTTACATGTAACGACTAACGATGACTTAACGACTCAGTTAAAATGTATATACATGTAGTGTTTTAATATGTATTTATACACTTTTGAAAGAATTCAATACACTTATCAAAATACTTCTACTTAACAAAAATGCTTACAATTACATCCTCGTTCAGTTTCATCAACAATTCTACTCGTATGCACCCGTATTCGTACTCGTACAATACACAGCTTTTAGATGTATGTACTATTGGTATATACACTCCAATGATCAGCTCTTAGCAGCCCATGTGAGTCACCTAACACATGTGGGAACCATCATTTGGCAACTAGCATGAAATATCTCATAAAATTACAAAAATATGAGTAATCATTCATGACTTATTTACATGAAAACAAAATTACATATCCTTTATATCTAATCCATACACCAACGACCAAAAACACCTACAAACACTTTCATTCTTCAATTTTCTTCATCTAATTGATCTCTCTCAAGTTCTATCTTCAAGTTCTAAGTGTTCTTCATAAATTCCAAAAGTTCTAGTTTCATAAAATCAAGAATACTTTCAAGTTTGCTAGCTCACTTCCAATCTTGTAAGGTGATCATCCAACCTCAAGAAATCTTTGTTTCTTACAGTAGGTTATCATTCTAATACAAGGTAATAATCATATTCAAACTTTGGTTCAATTTCTATAACTATAACAATCTTATTTCAAGTGATGATCTTACTTGAACTTGTTTTCGTGTCATGATTCTGCTTCAAGAACTTCGAGCCATCCAAGGATCCATTGAAGCTAGATCCATTTTTCTCTTTTCCAGTAGGTTTATCCAAGGAAATTAAGGTAGTAATGATGTTCATAACATCATTCGATTCATACATATAAAGCTATCTTATTCGAAGGTTTAAACTTGTAATCACTAGAACATAGTTTAGTTAATTCTAAACTTGTTCGCAAACAAAAGTTAATCCTTCTAACTTGACTTTTAAAATCAACTAAACACATGTTCTATATCTATATGATATGCTAACTTAATGATTTAAAACCTGGAAACACGAAAAACACCGTAAAACCGGATTTACGCCGCCGTAGTAACACCGCGGGCTGTTTTGGGTTAGTTAATTAAAAACTATGATAAAATTTGATTTAAAAGTTGTTATTCTGAGAAAATGATTTTTATTATGAACATGAAACTATATCCAAAAATTATGGTTAAACTCAAAGTGGAAGTATGTTTTCTAAAATGGTCATCTAGACGTCGTTCTTTCGACTGAAATGACTACCTTTACAAAAACGACTTGTAACTTATTTTTCCGACTATAAACCTATACTTTTTCTATTTAGATTCATAAAATAGAGTTCAATATGAAACCATAGCAATTTGATTCACTCAAAACGGATTTAAAATGAAGAAGTTATGGGTAAAACAAGATTGGATAATTTTTCTCATTTTAGCTACGTGAAAATTGGTAACAAATCTATTCCAACCATAACTTAATCAACTTGTATTGTATATTATGTAATCTTGAGATACCATAGACACGTATACATTGTTTCGACCTATCATGTCGACACATCTATATATATTTCGGAACAACCATAGACACTCTATATGTGAATGTTGGAGTTAGCTATACAGGGTTGAGGTTGATTCCAAAATATATATAGTTTGAGTTGTGATCAATACTGAGATACGTATACACTGGGTCGTGGATTGATTCAAGATAATATTTATCGATTTATTTCTGTACATCTAACTGTGGACAACTAGTTATAGGTTACTAACGAGGACAGCTGACTTAATAAACTTAAAACATCAAAATATATTAAAAGTGTTGTAAATATATTTTGAACATACTTTAATATATATGTATATATTGTTATAGGTTCGTGAATCAACAGTGGCCAAGTCTTACTTCCCGACGAAGTAAAAATCTGTGAAAGTGAGTTATAGTCCCACTTTTAAAATCTAATATTTTTGGGATGAGAATACATGCAGGTTTTATAAATGATTTACAAAATAGACACAAGTACGTGAAACTACATTCTATGGTTGAATTATCGAAATCAAATATGCCCCTTTTTATTAAGTCTGGTAATCTAAGAATTAGGGAACAGACACCCTAATTGACGCGAATCCTAAAGATAGATCTATTGGGCCTAACAAGCCCCATCCAAAGTACCGGATGCTTTAGTACTTCGAAATTTATATCATATCCGAAGGGTGTCCCGGAATGATGGGGATATTCTTATATATGCATCTTGTTAATGTCGGTTACCAGGTGTTCACCATATGAATGATTTTTATCTCTATGTATGGGATGTGTATTGAAATATGAAATCTTGTGGTCTATTGTTACGATTTGATATATATAGGTTAAACCTATAACTCACCAACATTTTTGTTGACGTTTAAAGCATGTTTATTCTCAGGTGAATATTAAGAGCTTCCGCTGTTGCATACTAAAATAAGGACAAGATTTGGAGTCCATGTTTGTATGATATTGTGTAAAAACTGCATTCAAGAAACTGATTTCGATGTAACATATTTGTATTGTAAACCATTATGTAATGGTCGTGTGTAAACAAGATATTTTAGATTATCATTATTTGATAATCTACGTAAAGCTTTTTAAACCTTTATTTATGAAATAAAGGTTATGGTTTGTTTTAAAATGAATGCAGTCTTTGAAAAACGTCTCATATAGAGGTCAAAACCTCGCAACGAAATCAATTAATATGGAACGTTTTTAATCAATAAGAACGGGACATTTCAGTTGGTATCAGAGCGTTGGTCTTAGAGAACCAGAATTTTGCATTAGTGTGTCTTATCGAGTTTGTTAGGATGCATTAGTGAGTCTGGACTTCGACCGTGTTTACTTGAAAAATGATTGCTTAACAAATTTTGTTGGAAACTATATATTTTTAACATGTGAATATTATGTGATATATTAATCTCTTAACGCGTTTGATATTATGTGATAGATGTCTACCTCTAGAACAAGTCCCATTGACTCACCTAATAATAATGAAGAGTCAAATGTAAATTGGAATGATTCGTGGACTGATTCACAAGTTCCCGAAGAGGAACCGGAAGAAGAGTCGGAATCGGAAGAAGAATCAGAACCGGAAGAAGAGGAACCGGAGGAGGAAATAGAACCGGTGGGGGAAATAATAAAACGGTTAAGTAAAAGAAAATCCTCAACCAACCGACCAAGGTTAATTATGGTCAATGGTGTTTCCGCCAAGGAAGCAAAATATTGGGAGGATTACCAATTCTCCGATGAATCGGATTCTGACGAGAATTCCGATGATGTTATAGAAATTACCCCAACTGAATTTAAAAAGGCAAAAGAAAATAATAAGGGAAAGGGCATAAAAATAGAGAAATCTAATTCCAACCCCGATGAACTTTATATGTATCGTCAACCCCCGAAGTCCTTAAGTTGTAACAATGACCCGGGAACCTCTAAACCACCAGGTTTTTCTAAACCAATGTGGATCACGACGGCTCGTATTAGGGGAACATCATATATCCCTAGAAACTTGGCAAAACGAACCAAACCCGAAGAAGAAGAAACAAGCGAGTCGGAATAAGATAGTTGTATTCGTGTGGTGTAATATATGTAATATAGTGTGCTTATGCTTTATGATATATGTAAAAATTGCTTGTATTAATAAGTATTTTTTTTTATGAATCTAACTCTTGTCTATTTTACAGTATAAAAACACAAAATAGATAGACAACCCAATATTTTAAGAGACCTACCCGAAGACATGATTGATGAAATCTTGTCTAGAGTCGGTCAGAATTCTTCGGCATAACTATTTAAGGCGAGATCAGTTTGTAATACATTCGAAGAACGTTCCAAGAATGCCTTGGTTTATAAAAGACTTTCGTTCGGAAGATGGGGGATATCACATTGGGAAATCCATAAGTTACGATGTGTTTACTTTGACGCATATATTGCGGGGAACCCAAATGCTATTTTACGCAATGGGTTAAGAAATTATTTTGACTCAATATATCCGAATATTGGACTTCATGATTTAGAAAAAGCGGCTAACATGCAACATAAAGAAGCATGTTATGCTTACGGATTAGTAATGTTCGCTTCTCACCAAAGTGAGAACAAGAACATCGGGCTACAACTATTAAACAAAACGTTCCCACAAGTGACGGAGTCGGTAATTGGGGTAAGAAATGAGGTTTTTAGATTGTTACGGGACTGTTGGACATTACGTAACCCTCGTCCCTTTGACGACGTTACAACACACTGTCTTATCAACGGCCATAACGGTTATGTTCCACAAGACCAAGGATGGGAAGTAGTCCTAGTAAAACCAGAATGCATGACTTGTTTCTGGACGTATGAATTACGTGTCTTTATTGCCTTTGCTGAACGACTTGTGTATTAGCTAGAATTATCTTCACAACCATCTTGTATCAAAATTATTGTGTGCTATATTTCATGCTATATGTAAAATAAGCGGTATTGTAAGTTTGTAAAATGTTGTGTAAAAGTTTGAACGCGAAATATTATTATAATCAGTTTTTCATATAGAATTGTAGTAGTTGAATTGTATATTAGCTACTAAGTATGAACTTAACGGGTAGGTACTACCCGAATTTAAACTTATAAAACGCTAATATGAAGAAAAAGCTTTTATAAATGAGTTCATATTATGCTACGAAATACTATTAACTACTCTTAATATTCTGTATGATTAACTTGTTCCATTTAACTATTTTGAAGGAAATGGCACCGACTACTCGACACACCGTGAATATGAATGAAGAGGAATTCCGTACTTTTCTAGCTTCAAACATAGCCGTAGTACAGGCTGCGCTACATACCAACAATAACCTTGGATCTAGCAGTACAGGAAATCGTGTAGGATGCACCTACAAAGAATTCACTGCCTGCAAACCTGTGGAATTTGATGGAACCGAAGGACCGATCGGATTGAAACGGTGGACCGAGAAGGTCGAATCGGTGTTTGCCATAAGTAAGTGTACTGAAGAGGACAAAGTAAAGTACGCTACGCATACCTTCACAGGTTCTGCGTTAACATGGTGGAATACCTATCTAGAGCAAGTGGGACAAGACGATGCGTACGCACTACCGTGGTCAGCATTCAAGCACTTGATGAACGAGAAGTACCGTCCCAGAACCGAGGTCAATAAGCTCAAGACAGAACTTAGAGGGTTACGAACCCAAGGATTTGATATTACCACGTACGAAAGACGATTCACAGAATTGTGCCTATTGTGTCCGGGAGCATTCGAAGATGAGGAAGAGAAGATCGACGCGTTTGTGAAAGGATTACCGGAAAGAATCCAAGAAGATATAAGTTCACACGAGCCCGCCTCCATACAACAGGCATGTAGAATGGCTCACAAACTCATGAACCAGATTGAAGAAAGAATTAAAGAACAGACTGCTGAAGAGGCCAATGTGAAGCAAGTCAAAAGAAAGTGGGAGGAAAACGGTGATAAGAATCACCAATACAACAACAACAGTAATTACAACAATAATCGCAACAATTATCCCAACAATCGCAACATCAATCGCAACTACAACAAACGGCCCAACAACAACAACAACAACAACAGCAACTACAACAATCATCCCAACAACAATAATAACCGCAACAACAACAACAATCAGAAGCAGCTATGCCAAAGGTGTGAAAAGAATCACTCGGGGTTCTGCACCAAATTTTGCAACAAGTGTAAAAGAAATGGTCATAGCGCGGCGAAGTGTGAGGTCTACGGACCAGGGGCTAATAGAACGAAAGGAACAAATGGTGTCGGAACGAGTAATGGCGGAGCAAGTAGTGTCGGAGCAAGTTATGCCAATGTAGTTTGTTATAAATGTGGAAAACCAGGCCACATTATTAGAAATTGCCCGAACCAGGAGAACACGAATGGACAAGGCCGTGGAAGAGTTTTCAATATTAATGCGATAGAGGCACAGGAAGACCCGGAGCTTGTTACGGGTACGTTTCTTATTGACAATAAATCTGCTTACGTTTTATTTGATTCGGGTGCGGATAGAAGCTATATGAGTAGAGATTTTTGTGCTAAATTAAGTTTTCCATTGACGCCTTTGGATAGTAAATTTTTACTCGAATTAGCAAATGGTAAATTAATTTCAGCAGATAATATATGTCGGAATCGAGAAATTAAACTGGTTAGCGAAACATTTAAGATTGATTTGATACCAGTAGAGTTAGGGAGTTTTGATGTGATAATCGGTATGGACTGGTTGAAAGAAGTGAAAGCGGAGATCGTTTGTTACAAAAATGCAATTCGCATTATACGAGAAAAAGGAAAACCCTTAATGGTGTACGGAGAAAAGGGCAACACGAAGCTACATCTTATTAGTAATTTGAAGGCACAAAAACTAATAAGAAAAGGTTGTTATGCTGTTCTAGCACACGTCGAGAAAGTACAAACTGAAGAAAAGAGCATCAATGATGTTCCCATTGCAAAAGAATTTCCCGATGTATTTCCGAAAGAATTACCGGGATTACCCCCACATCGATCCGTTGAATTTCAAATAGATCTTGTACCAGGAGCTGCACCAATAGCTCGTGCTCCTTACAGACTCGCACCCAGCGAGATGAAAGAACTGCAAAGCCAATTACAAGAACTTTTAGAGCGTGGTTTCATTCGACCAAGCACATCACCGTGGGGAGCTCCTGTTTTGTTTGTCAAGAAGAAAGATGGTACATTCAGGTTGTGTATCGACTACCGAGAGTTGAACAAACTTACCATCAAGAACCGCTACCCACTACCGAGAATCGACGACTTATTTGATCAACTACAAGGCTCGTCTGTTTATTCAAAGATTGACTTACGTTCCGGGTATCATCAAATGCGGGTGAAAGAAGATGATATTCCAAAGACTGCTTTCAGAACACGTTACGGTCATTACGAGTTTATGGTCATGCCATTTGGTTTAACTAATGCACCAGCTGTGTTCATGGAATTTATGAACCGAGTGTGTGGACCATACCTTGACAAGTTTGTCATTGTTTTCATTGATGACATACTTATTTACTCAAAGAATGACCAAGAACACGGTGAACATTTGAGAAAGGTGTTAGAAGTATTGAGGAAGGAAGAATTGTACGCTAAGTTTTCAAAGTGTGCATTTTGGTTGGAAGAAGTTCAATTCCTCGGTCACATAGTGAACAAAGAAGGTATTAAGGTGGATCCGGCAAAGATAGAAACTGTTGAAAAGTGGGAAACCCCGAAAACTCCGAAACACATACGCCAGTTTTTAGGACTAGCTGGTTACTACAGAAGGTTCATCCAAGACTTTTCCAGAATAGCAAAACCCTTGACTGCATTAACGCATAAAGGGAAGAAATTTGAATGGAATGATGAACAAGAGAAAGCGTTTCAGTTATTGAAGAAAAAGCTAACTACGGCACCTATATTGTCATTGCCTGAAGGGAATGATGATTTTGTGATTTATTGTGATGCATCAAAGCAAGGTCTCGGTTGTGTATTAATGCAACGAACGAAGGTGATTGCTTATGCGTCTAGACAATTGAAGATTCACGAACAAAATTATACGACGCATGATTTGGAATTAGGCGCGGTTGTTTTTGCATTAAAGACTTGGAGGCACTACTTATATGGGGTCAAAAGTATTATATATACCAACCACAAAAGTCTTCAACACATATTTAATCAGAAACAACTGAATATGAGGCAGCGTAGGTGGATTGAATTATTGAATGATTACGACTTTGAGATTCGTTACCACCCGGGGAAGGCAAATGTGGTAGCCGATGCCTTGAGCAGGAAGGACAGAGAACCCATTCGAGTAAAATCTATGAATATAATGATTCATAATAACATTACTACTCAAATAAAGGAGGCGCAACAAGGAGTTTTAAAAGAGGGAAATTTAAAGGATGAAATACCCAAAGGATCGGAGAAGCATCTTAATATTCGGGAAGACGGAACCCGGTATAGGGCTGAAAGGATTTGGGTACCAAAATTTGGAGATATGAGAGAAATGGTACTTAGAGAAGCTCATAAAACCAGATACTCAATACATCCTGGAACGGGGAAGATGTACAAGGATCTCAAGAAACATTTTTGGTGGCCGGGTATGAAAGCCGATGTTGCTAAATACATAGGAGAATGTTTGACGTGTTCTAAGGTCAAAGCTGAGCATCAGAAACCATCAGGTCTACTTCAACAACCCGAAATCCCGGAATGGAAATGGGAAAACATTACCATGGATTTCATCACTAAATTGCCAAGGACTGCAAGTGATTTTGATACTATTTGGGTAATAGTTGACCGTCTCACCAAATCAGCACACTTCCTGCCAATAAGAGAAGATGACAAGATGGAGAAGCTAGCACGACTGTATTTGAAGGAAGTCATCTCCAGACATGGAATACCAATCTCTATTATCTCTGATAGGGATGGCAGATTTATTTCAAGATTCTGGCAGACATTACAGCAAGCATTAGGAACTCGTCTAGACATGAGTACTGCCTATCATCCACAAACTGATGGGCAGAGCGAAAGGACGATACAAACGCTTGAAGACATGCTATGAACATGTGTTATTGATTTCGAAAACAGTTGGGATCGACATCTACCGTTAGCAGAATTTTCCTACAACAACAGCTGCCATTCAAGCATTGAGATGGCGCCGTTTGAAGCACTTTATGGTAGAAAGTGCAGGTCTCCGATTTGTTGGAGTGAAGTGGGGGATAGACAGATTACGGGTCCGGAGATTATACAAGAAACTACCGAGAAGATCATCCAAATTCAACAACGGTTGAAAACCGCCCAAAGTCGACAAAAGAGCTACGCTGACATTAAAAGAAAAGATATAGAATTTGAAATTGGAGAGATGGTCATGCTTAAAGTAGCACCTTGGAAAGGCGTTGTTCGATTTGGTAAACGAGGGAAATTAAATCTAAGGTATATTGGACCATTCAAGATTATTGATCGTGTCGGACCAGTAGCTTACCGACTAGAGTTACCTCAACAACTCGCGGCTGTACATAACACTTTCCACGTCTCAAATTTGAAGAAATTTTTTGCTAAAGAAGATCTCACTATTCCGTTAGATGAAATCCAAATCAACGAAAAACTTCAATTCATAGAAGAACCCGTCGAAATAATGGATCGTGAGGTTAAAAGACTTAAGCAAAACAAGATACCAATTGTTAAGGTTCGATGGAATGCTCGTAGAGGACCCGAGTTCACCTGGGAGCATGAAGATCAGATGAAGAAGAAATACCCGCATCTATTTCCAGAAGATTCGTCAACACCTTCCACAGCTTAAAATTTCGGGACGAAATTTATTTAACGGGTAGGTACTGTAGTGACCCGAACTTTTCCATGTTTATATATATTAATTGAGATTGATATTTACATGATTAAATATTTCCAACATGTTAAGCAATCAAACTTGTTAAGACTTGATTAATTGAAATATGTTTCATATAGACAATTGACCACCCAAGTTGACCGGTGATTCACGAACGTTAAAACTTGTAAAAACTATATGATGACATATATATAGATATATATATAGTTAACATGATACTATGATAAGTAAACATATCATTAAGTATATTAACAATGAACTACATATGTAAAAACAAGACTACTAACTTAATGATTTTTAAACGAGACATATATGTAACGATTATCGTTGTAAAGACATTTAATGTATATATATCATATTAAGAGATATTCATACATGATAATATAATAATTTAAAATCTCATTTGATATTATAAACATTGGGTTAACAACATTTAACAAGATCGTTAACCTAAAGGTTTCAAAACAACACTTACATGTAACGACTAACGATGACTTAACGACTCAGTTAAAATGTATATACATGTAGTGTTTTAATATGTATTTATACACTTTTGAAAGACTTCAATAAACTTATCAAAATACTTCTACTTAACAAAAATGCTTACAATTACATCCTCGTTCAGTTTCATCAACAATTCTACTCGTATGCACCCGTATTCGTACTCGTACAATACACAGCTTTTAGATGTATGTACTATTGGTATATACACTCCAATGATCAGCTCTTAGCAGCCCATGTGAGTCACCTAACACATGTGGTAACCATCATTTGGCAACTAGCATGAAATATCTCATAAAATTACAAAAATATGAGTAATCATTCATGACTTATTTACATGAAAACAAAATTACATATCCTTTATATCTAATCCATACACCAACGACCAAAAACACCTACAAACACTTTCATTCTTCAATTTTCTTCATCTAATTGATCTCTCTCAAGTTCTATCTTCAAGTTCTAAGTGTTCTTCATAAATTCCAAAAGTTCTAGTTTCATAAAATCAAGAATACTTTCAAGTTTGCTAGCTCACTTCCAATCTTGTAAGGTGATCATCCAACCTCAAGAAATCTTTGTTTCTTACAGTAGGTTATCATTCTAATACAAGGTAATAATCATATTCAAACTTTGGTTCAATTTCTATAACTATAACAATCTTATTTCAAGTGATGATCTTACATGAACTTGTTTTCGTGTCATGATTCTGCTTCAAGAACTTCGAGCCATCCAAGGATCCATTGAAGCTAGATCCATTTTTCTCTTTTCCAGTAGGTTTATCCAAGGAAATTAAGGTAGTAATGATGTTCATAACATCATTCGATTCATACATATAAAGCTATCTTATTCGAAGGTTTAAACTTGTAATCACTAGAACATAGTTTAGTTAATTCTAAACTTGTTCGCAAACAAAAGTTAATCCTTCTAACTTGACTTTTAAAATCAACTAAACACATGTTCTATATCTATATGATATGCTAACTTAATGATTTAAAACCTGGAAACACGAAAAACACCGTAAAACCGGATTTACGCCGCCGTAGTAACACCGCGGGCTGTTTTGGGTTAGTTAATTAAAAACTATGATAAACTTTGATTTAAAAGTTGTTATTCTGAGAAAATGATTTTTATTATGAACAAGAAACTATATCCAAAAATTATGGTTAAACTCAAAGTGGAAGTATGTTTTCTAAAATGGTCATCTAGACGTCGTTCTTTCGACTGAAATGACTACCTTTACAAAAACGACTTGTAACTTATTTTTCCGACTATAAACCTATACTTTTTCTGTTTAGATTCATAAAATAGAGTTCAATATGAAACCATAGCAATTTGATTCACTCAAAACGGATTTAAAATGAAGAAGTTATGGGTAAAACAAGATTGGATAATTTTTCTCATTTTAGCTACGTGAAAATTGGTAACAAATCTATTCCAACCATAACTTAATCAACTTGTATTGTATATTATGTAATCTTGAGATACCATAAACACGTATACAATGTTTTGACCTATCATGTCGACACATCTATATATATTTCGGAACAACCATAGACACTCTATATGTGAATGTTGGAGTTAGCTATACAGGGTTGAGGTTGATTCCAAAATATATATAGTTTGAGTTGTGATCAATACTGAGATACGTATACACTGGGTCGTGGATTGATTCAAGATAATATTTATCAATTTATTTCTGTACATCTAACTGTGGACAACTAGTTATAGGTTACTAACGAGGACAGCTGACTTAATAAACTTAAAACATCAAAATATATTAAAAGTGTTGTAAATATATTTTGAACATACTTTAATATATATGTATATATTGTTATAGGTTCGTGAATCAACAGTGGCCAAGTCTTACTTCCCGACGAAGTAAAAATCTGTGAAAGTGAGTTATAGTCCCACTTTTAAAATCTAATATTTTTGGGATGAGAATACATGCAGGTTTTATAAATGATTTACAAAATAGACACAAGTACGTGAAACTACATTCTATGGTTGAATTATCGAAATCAAATATGCCCCTTTTTATTAAGTCTGGTAATCTAAGAATTAGGGAACAGACACCCTAATTGACGCGAATCCTAAAGATAGATCTATTGGGCCCAACAAGCCCCATCCAAAGTACCGGATGCTTTAGTACTTCGAAATTTATATCATATCCGAAGGGTGTCCCGAAATGATGGGGATATTCTTATATATGCATCTTGTTAATGTCGGTTACCAGGTGTTCACCATATGAATGATTTTTATCTCTATGTATGGGATGTGTATTGAAATATGAAATCTTGTGGTCTATTGTTACGATTTGATATATATAGGTTAAACCTATAACTCACCAACATTTTTGTTGACGTTTAAAGCATGTTTATTCTCAGGTGAATATTAAGAGCTTCCGCTGTTGCATACTAAAATAAGGACAAGATTTGGAGTCCATGTTTGTATGATATTGTGTAAAAACTGCATTCAAGAAACTGATTTCGATGTAACATATTTGTATTATAAACCATTATGTAATGGTCGTGTGTAAACAGGATATTTTAGATTATCATTATTTGATAATCTACGTAAAGCTTTTTAAACCTTTATTTATGAAATAAAGGTTATGGTTTGTTTTAAAATGAATGCAGTCTTTGAAAAACGTCTCATATAGAGGTCAAAACCTCGCAACGAAATCAATTAATATGGAACGTTTTTAATCAATAAGAACGGGACATTTCACCTTATAGGTCCTAAACCGCCTATTACGCATTTCCTTAATCTTTTCATCAAGAATTGCTATTGGTTCTTCCACATACTTCAACTTTTTGTTTAGAGTAATTTCATTCAACGGAACCTACACTGAGTCATCCGCAAGACACTTGCGAAGGTAAGAAACATGGAATGTGTTATGGATCCCCACAAGTTCTTCGAGTAACTCGAAATGATAGGAAACTTCACCAACACAAGCCGAAATTTTAAATGGTCCAATAAACCAAGGATCAAGCTTTCCTTGTTTTCGGAACCGGATTATACCCTTCCAAGGTGACACCTTAAGCATTACCATGTCACCCTCTTTAAACTTAATCGGTCGTCTTCGTTTATATGCATAAGACTTTTTTCTATCTCGTGCCACCTTAAAACGAGCACAAATCATCTTACTTTTTTGGTCTGTCTCATGAACCACCTCGGTACCCCCGATTTGTTTTTGACCTATCTCACCCCAAGAAATCAGGGTTCAAAATTTTCTACCATAAACCATCTCGTATGGTGGCATCCCTATACTAGCGTGGAAACTATTATTATAGGAAAATTTCACCAAAGGTAAATGCTCATCCCAATTACCTCCATAATCAATAACACAAGATTGTAACATATCCTCCAAGGTTTGAATGGCCCGCTCATTTTGAACATCCATTTGAGGGTGATACGTGATGCTCAAATTCAATTGAGTACCCATATCCTCATGAAACTTACCCCAAAATCGAGAGGTAAATCGCGTGTCTCGATCCAAAACAATCGACACCGGAACCATGTCTTGATATTACCACCTTAATAAAAAATATTGCCAACATATCTAACAAAATTATCTCTCGAATAGGAAGAAACAATGTGTTTTACGTCAATCTATCAATGATCACCCAAATAGTGTCGTATTGGGTTCTCGCCATCTTTGGCAATTTCATGATAAAATCTATGGTAAGATACTCCCATTTCCACTTGGGAATTTATAATGGTTGCAACATACTGTTAGGCTTTTAGTGCTTTGCTTTAACTTGCAAACACGTAACACATTACTCGATATACTTAACAATGTCATGTTTCATACTGGGCCACCAATACTCTTTCTTCAAATCAAAATACATCTTTGTCACCCCCGGGTTGATAGAATTCTTTGACTTATGTGTTTGATCAAGAAGCACTTGTCGGTATCTAATGATACGCGTACCTACGCGAATGGCGTTTGTGCGTATCACGTGCAGAACGCACGTCTTGAATCACCAAACCATCTGATTAGGAAGCGCGCATATAATCTTTGCTTGGCACGCATGAAAGTAATCTGATGTAATTTTTTTCGTAATTAAGCATGATCCTTTTCCAACTATAACTCCGTTATTTATGGTTATTATTCGGGAAGGATCTATAAACGAATTAAGGGATAATCTAGGGTTAGGGTTTTATTATAAACACAACACTAACCTCTTTCACTCGTCATTAACATTTTGCTGTATAACTCGAATATTTGATTGTATCCAGAAAACAATTTTACGGTAACAGGTATGTTCATCGAACATAAACCCTGTGCAACCACCTTTAGTGGCCATTATTGCGGTAGCTACCATCAATGATGGACGTAACTCTAATCACCCTTTTGTAGATCTTAATCTCTATAAGTGTTATTCACGGTAAACCGGACCGGAGATCAAAGCTATTAATGTCCTTAAACACTCTATCATGCACTCAACATTGACCTAACTCTTGGAGCAGATTTATGTTCGATCAAATGGAACCATCCGTGGGACAATAACTAGATTCGCGTAAAAAAGTTTTATATGTTATTAATGATTAAAAATAAAACTTCTAATTGTTGATGCATTTTCTGTAAGTCCCTAGACATCTATCTTACATTTGTGATTAGTACTTCAGTTTATGGGCTACCATGATCGCTCATTATTATCCTATCTGTGTTTATATGTGGTTACAGGTACTGCAGGAATGCAAGAATGATGTATGACAATATTAGACTCTGTCAGACATACGAGTGAAGTCTCACTTATACGGCTGACAAGCTCATACGCACGGTTGAGCTGAGCTGAGTCACAAATCTAATCTGAGTATACACACGAGTGAGTGATCACCCGTACGGCTAAGGAAGCCCACTCGTACGAGTGATGGCTGACGCGTACGGTTGAGTCAACAGCAGGGATATTTAAGTGTTATGTTCTTCATTTTAGGTTAAGCCTCTCATTATTACACACACATCACTCAGATCTGGTAGCCTTATCCGATTCTCTCTCAACCCAAATCACTCAAGAGGTGAATAATAGCTCTAGGCATTAATCTAATCACACAATCCTTTTTGTGGTTTGACTAATTTAATCCCAAAAAGCTTTTCTCATTCACTAGAGGGTTTGATTCACTAATTCTGCCTTTGTGTGAGTTAAATCTGTTTATTTCGAAGTTCCTAGTCATGTTTCATCATTGGTATCAGAGCATTAGTTGAGATTTCAACATCATCCTAGTGATTTTTGGTGATTAAAGAGTTTATTATTTGGGTTTTTGAGTATTAGAGTGATTTTGATCAAAAAGGAATCATTTTTACGTGTGTAATTGTGATTAGAGAGTGTGTTTATGTTAGGTTAGTGCTAATTCAGCTTGTGGACGAAGAAATTGAGGTTTAACATCAATTTCTGGGGTTTTTGAGTGATTAAGGTTGAACAGCAGTTCACACAAGTGGGTCAAAAATTTTGATCACTCGCGCGGTTGACTAGACGGTTGACTGTCACTCCTGAACTCACACACACATTTTAGCATAACCTTGTTAGGTTAAGTGACTGCAGTCTGATCACACGAGTGATCAAGTGGTTGACTGTGACACGTACGAGTAATCATAAGCGTGATACTTACTCGCACGTCTGAGGTTTAGTGTTTGGTTCTTTTGATTGGTTTGGTCACACGTACGCTTAAGTAGTGACACGTACGCTTGATCAGTGACACGTACGTTTGAGATAGTCACTCTTACAGTTGATATCCTGAACCGCACGGTTTACCTTTTGGTAAAATTTTCAAAATGTTTAATTCAAACGATTATGCGTTAGCTTCACTGTTAGTTCAGAGTATTACGAATATGACTCAACGATTACTCCTTTCTGAGAATGAATCCGGAAGTGGTACGAAATGTCCAAGATTGATGAATATGGATAACTATTCTACTTGGAAGTCAAGATTTAAGATTTGGTCTGATGGTCAGGACACGAAGCTTTGGAAGTACATTGAAACCGAATTTCAATGGCCACGTTCACCTGTTACAAATGAGTTGTATACATTGCATAATATGCCTTCAGAAGAACGTAAAGAGTATAACTTGGAGAAGAAGATGTACGGTAATTTGACAAGTGCTCTTGATGGTCCGATTTTCTTTCAATTTCTGTGTCACGATAATTCGTTCAAGATATGGGAAGCACTACGTACTTTCAATGAAGGAAATACATCTTACAGAACTTGAAAAGGTTTAGAGTTGAAAGCTGAGTTTGATCGTTTTCATTTGCAAGTCGGAGAATCTATTACAGAATTGGTTAAAAGATATCGTCACTTGCTAGCTGACATACACAAGCATGATGTAATGATTGATGAAAAAGATAAAGTGACATGTCTAGCTGGAGCATTACCGTTGGAATGGAATGGTTTTGTGATAACTATGAAAACCAGTGGAGAACTTGCTACTGCTACAGTGAACTCGTTTATTGCAAGACTTCAGGAAGAAGAACTAGAATTGTTAAACAAAGTCAAGAGGTCTAAACAAGTTCAAGACACCAAAATGTATTGTCCAAATGGCTATATACCTCCAAAATCAGCTCATGCACCGTTTCAAACTGCCTTTGCTACGAGCAATCAAAGTATGTATGGTTTAAATGTTAACAGTGCACCTATTCAACAACCTTCGTAGCCACCACAAGTTTCATCGTGTTCACTCAACAATCAATCACAGCCTACTTCCAATACTACAGAGTCATCTACACTGACTGCATCAGATGTTCTGTCTGCACTTAAGATTGAGAACTTGAGGAAAGCTGGAAAAGAAAAGATTAGTGAAGATATAGCATTGCTATCTAGTCTTGTTAATTCTTATGATAGTTATCTTGATGGTCGTGTGGGTAACATTCATCTAACAACTGAAGATTATCATCAACTTGATAAGAATGAAGCAGAAAAGATGGATATTATATGGGGTATGGCAAATCTTGTGAGAAGAGCTAGAGACTACGAAGAGAGAACTGGAAAACCGTTCAGTCTGACCAAAAGACAAAACTGGGATTTGATATGAATACTGTTACTTGTTACAACTGTAGAGAATTAGGTCATTTTTCAAGACAGTGTACAAAACAAAAGAAGCAGGGTAATCGTAATCCTTTCAAGAATCAGAACTATAATTCTCAGAGTCATACAATAAAGCATGAGATCTACATTACTGATAAAGTAAATGAAGCAGAAACAGCGGAGAGTCCTAACAAAGCTTTGGTTGTCATTCATGGAGACGATGACGATTGGTCTATCAAACTGAATGTAGACGATCAACAACCTAAAGCTAACATGGCTAAGATCACTGACGTAGAAGAAGACTGTATCACCGATCAAAGCATAATTGAGAAGCTGACTGCTCGTGCTAAAAGAGCTGAAGAATTGTCACGAACTGTTCGAAAAGAGAAAGTTCAGAAAAAGGTTAAAGATAAATTCAAGAAGGCACGTAATTCAGTTCCTCGTACACCTGAATCTGGAAGCGTTTCACCAACATCGTCAGAGGACTACTACTTCAACAGTTGGAAGGATAGATATGGTGATACCTCAGTATTTGAGGACAGTCTAGAAGCTAATCAAAGTGAAGGAACATTGGTTGATGCTGATAAGGAACTAGACGAATGGGGTAGAATGATTGCCATTGAGTTGGAAATGTTAGTTCTTATGGGTGAAGGTTCAGATCTTGAGAGTGTAAGTTCAGAGATTGATGATTCAGACAAGAAGTCAAACTCAGAGGTTGAAGATAAAGCTGATCATACTGGAGTGGATCAAACTGATTTTGAAGCGTTGAACAAGCAAGAAGTAGACTTACTAAAGATGTGCTTATCAGGAAGTGATCTGGAAAAGGTTTCTGGTTTGATAAGAGCTAAGAATATCTGGGATAGACTTGAACAAATTCATTTGGGTAAAGATGCTGATACATCAGAGTTTCTAACAGACTCGTCAGAATCGGAAGACGAGTACGATGATGGGAAGAAGACAAACTACTTCGCATTTATGGCTGAGACTTCTTCATCAAACAGTGCTCAACAGGTATCTTCTGATAAACCCATTGAATGTGTTAAATGTGCTGAATTTAAAACAACAATCGATAATTTAACAAAGTCTTATGAGGAAATGCGGGATAAATACCAAGCAAACCTTGTGACCACTAAAGTTGAAAATGAGTTGAAAGAATAGATTAAAGTTTATAAGAAACAACTTCACGATCTTAAATGTTATAACTTTGACATAAATCAAGCTTTAATTAAACGTGTTGACACGATAAATGAACTTAAGAAAGAAAATGAATACGTCAAAGCTGATTTTGAAGCTATGTCTCTTAAAATGAAATGCTGGGCAAGTGCATCACAATGGAATGCATTAATGGTGGAATTAAATGACACCAAGGGAAAGGGTTTTGGATATAAGACCGCAGCTCCACCGTTTCAGAACGAATTTGTTAATGCAAACGTAGTTGATGGACGACCAGAAGACTGTATTCCACCTAGTTATGAGGACTATGTTGAAAAGAACAAGAAGTGTAGCTCAACTGAGAATGCAACTTCTGATGAATCTACTGAAGGTTCTTTAGATCATGAGGAAGATAAGAAAACTGGTCTATGAGATAAGTCTGAGAAAAGAAAGGTGATAACACCTGATGAACCAATTCGGATTATGAAAAATCCAAAGTTTGCTAATAGAGTGGTTCCACCGGTTACACCTAAACCTGTACCTAAACCTGTTCCTAGAAATAGAACAAATGATTCTCCTGTGTTTGTAAGAACACAAGACCCATCTTCTTCATACTCTAATAACCAATATCAATTTAGAGGACATAGAGAATTTCGTCAATGTTTTAGTTGTGGTGTGTTTGGACACATTGCTGCTAACTATCCTAGAAGGTATAGATCACCAAGACAGAAGATTGACCTCACATATGATGATCACCGATCATCTTATGCTCGTAGAGCAGGTTCACCTGATCATGATGAAGTTCGTACTAGAAGACATACGATAAATGTGGTCTATGGAGACTATAAGAAAAAGAACTTCAATAGGTCAATTTCTCCTGTCACTACAAGAAAAATGCTCCTATAGGACCCCCAATTTGGTCATATAAAGCCACTTTATAGGACCTTTGGGCTTGATAGGACCTACCAATGGGGGTTGTATCTAACGCGGTCGCATAAAGTATTGAATTAAAAAGTGTCCTAAAAGGTCAAAAGATTATGAAACTAATGATCAGGTCCTATAATATAATTAACAACCACAAAGAAAGGTTCTTAAATTACATATTAGGAGTCACTTTTTGAAAATGAGACATACACAAGGTGTTCCAAAAAGTAAAAATATATGATATAAGTACCAACAAAAGTGTCCTAATAAAAATTTATAATTTGTAAGGACCAAAAAAATGGTCATATTGTAAAAAAAATAGTACATTAGTACCAATAAACAAAGTCCTAATCTAATGATATACTAGTTTGGTACCAAAGAAAAAAGTCCTAATATGCACATATTTTACTTTAGTATCACATAAAAAGTTCTAATACAATGATTTTTAAGCATAGAACCACTAAAAAAGGTCCTAATATACAATGATATGTTACTTTAGTACCATGAAAATGAGTCCTAATATAATGATATTAGATCAAGTTTATTATGACATAATTATAGGTCCTATCAAGTCATAGTATTTCTGGATCCAATTCGGATATTCGGATCCGGTTTGGAAATTCAGTTCCAATTCGAATATTTGGGTCCGGTTCAGGCGTTTGGGTCCGATTCGGATAATCGAATCCAGATCGGATATTCCGATCCGAATTTTGGAGCTTGACAGTTTTTCGAATCCGGTTTTATTTGCATCACTAGTATATTTTGATTATTCATTACAATTTAAAATATATTACAAAATAAAACATAATTATAATTATATTTCAAAGTCATCTCAATAAATAAACAACACTAAACATAAAAAATTCATAAATAATCCAACATATAAAGACTTCTAATAACATTCGACAAAAATGTAAAATCAAGGACAAGGAACGCATAACGTCTTGAGTCAGCATCTATCTTTATCAATCCTCACGTACCACCTACAACTAAACCATGCATGTATAAGCATAAAGGTACATGTTATAAAAATTAATCTTAATTAAACGACCACCTATCAAGCATACAATTATGCTTATCTCGATCATTTGAACGACCACCTATCAAGCACTCGTATAGTCACCATTCTTACCATTCACAATACACAACGAACTAATTTTTATTAAGATACCACCACCACCACCAACAACAAACATAAATATATTTTATAATAACTTACCAAGTTCGAAACTAACTCTTGACTGTCATAACATCCTCTCTAATTCCTTTGTTAGTTTATTATCCAGCCTTCTCATAACTTTCAGTCATGACTTCTTCATAACCTTCAGTCACGATATCTGTAATCAAAAGAACATGAAATCAACTTAAAACCTTGGAAGTTTATGATAATCAATATATGAAGGCCACAAAACGTGTACCCCAAAGTCGATGAAAAACAGCAAATGAAGAGTGTACTCATACCTGTGATTTTGTTGGATGAAGAAGCATTTCTACCAAATTATGGTGCAAACAAAGAGACGGAGAAGTCGAATTGAAATAGATATTTACATGATGAATACTTTGTGTTTATGGTGAATACGAAAGGCACATGTCTCTCTATAAAATAACATACACGTGAAGCTAAGCAGATGCTGTAAATATTACTTCGCATGTATGACCCGACCCAGCAACCTGAGTAGCTCATAGGAACCAATCAAGATATTTCACGTGTCGCTCAGGAAAGATTCTACCGTAAAAAAAAGGCTGCATATAAAAATTGATCAACGCACTTTAGTTGTACAACAGACAACTATAAGAAGAGGCTATACCTACACTATTTAACCGCCACAAAAGATTATATCCTGTCTTTAAAGTTCAATTTTTCTCTAAGATGTCAAATTCATTATGACAAAAGAAGATAATTGATATATGTTATGCATTAGCCTAAAGTTGAAATCATATACGGCTGACGTCTAAAGATGAAATCATTTTAACCAAAATGTAAAATATAACACAGTCATGAATTTGGTGCTTAGTACCTCTTCACCATATTAGTCATCGGGCACACTAAAGCATACGACTTGGGCAACGTCAGGTCAGGGTGCGATAAGAAAACCACACCCACCACAATAGGTGATATCTTCTCACCTATGATTAAAATAAAAAATTGAAATTAATACTTAAAGATAACAAACAAGTTGGTCACACCAGAAACCAATTCTTCACCGAAACAATGAGTTACTACTAACTAGTACTTTAGTAGACACCATAAAAAACAATTAACAAAATGAAGTTCGTGCAACTTTCTTTTATCAGAGTAATCTACTTATAGTTAGTAAACATGAAAAAACTTAAGTACTTTATGAGTGTGATGCAAATGTATGCCTTAAAAGATTGGATATATACAGAAGGGCTAAAATATTTATTACCATGAGGAGTGACATTTGATGTAGCAATCCCAAGGGACAGAGTATCACATGAGTCAACACATTATATATATATATATATATATATATATATATATATATATATATATATATATATATATATATATATATATATATATATATATATATATATATATATATATATAATATAAATAATACTAGTAAATAATATTGGAATGTTGAAACACAATTCATAACCTTGCACAGTTTCTAGTAATCAAATTATTTGAACTTTTATGTATTTTTATATATCGATGATGTCTTTGGACAACCCAACCCAACTATCTTCCAAATGCAGACACCCAAAAAATAGCATTACCCGAAACAAAAGAAAAAACCAATCGCCACTTGTACTTCATCTGCAACTCCCAAAATAACCTGAAAGCAAGTAAAACACAAACGGATATAAACATCGATACACATATAGCAACATCGGTATAAAAAAAAATCGATATACAGATTAACACATTAACTTATACATAGACATTGACATTTTACATGCTTAACAGTTAACACCATCATCTATAACGACCATCTTAACTGTTAACTATCGAAGATTTTCAAACGATTTACAATCCTTAACAAAGCCGTCAATGACAACAGAATAAAACACCCAAATACAACTTAAAAACCCTAATTAGTGAAAAGAGGGGATGAATAATGTCGATTCTTCCATTGTTAATAAGAAGACAACATATCAAACCCTAACAATTCTTCAAGGCAGATTAAACAACTACTTGAAAACTTTTTCGCTACATCACCGAAGATGATTTACACCAAAACATATCCAAAAATTCAACGCAATACATTTTAAAATCAGAGTCGGTTACATGTTTAACCTGGATCACTCATATCGTCCTAATCTAACTTAGACAAATACGGAGTATGACATTACAAATACTAGAAAGATCATAAATTAAATCAAGATTAAAGTTATTAACCTGATTGACAGATACGTAGAACGACTATATCGAATATTTAACTTAGAATAAAAAGGAGATTGTTGAATTCCTGTAAACGAATGGACAGTTGGGGTATCCTTGATTTCTTTTAGATGCAATATCATCGATATATTAGTAGTTGTAGTAGATTTCGGGTTGTGGATTTTATTTCTTTTCACCATGGTTTATAATTGAGATTTGTGTCTGAGTAATGATGAGTAAAATAGTTTTTAGGGTTTGTAGATTGAAATAGAATTGAAGTGGAGGCGAATAGGTTATGGAACAGAAAACCAATCAAATATGTGTTCTTAATTCTTTTGTTATCGAGTTTGAACTTTGTCATTCGGCATTTTTTTCAGGAATTTTAGATTTGAATTGAACTTTGGATTTGAAATCTGAATTGAAATTTGAGATTTTGTATTCCAATGTATTTTATTTATAAATTCAGAATTCAGAATTCAAATATAACAATTATAATTTTAAATATATTTTTTTTATAAATTCAGAATTCAAATATACAATTATAACTAAATATATTTGTTTGTATTGTATAATATATTTTTTTTAAGCGAGAAACCCTCCTATGAACTAGCACATTGGCTCCCCATAGAAGGTAAAACCTCGAGTAATCAAGCCCCCCGAGCGCGATACCTAGTACTGGGTGAATTGTGCATTATGCGCACCGTCTAGTCACACTCCATTTTTGAACAATTTGGCATAGTCAGGAATTGAACCCGGGTGGTGTGCTTCATTGGGCAACTCGGTGGTCATTCATGCAAGCCTACGATAAAAATTACTCCATATATAAATGAAAACACATTTCAAAACCGAAATAATTCATATAGTAGTTTTTATCAAATATCATACAACACAAATAAAAATATTTAAAGTCAAAAATTATAATAAGAAAAGAATTTAGGTCTAATGAGACAATTATTTGCGATGGAAGGAGTAGAATTTAGTGTTTTTTAATTTTGAGATACACATAGATGAAGAAGGGTGAATTAACTAAGATAACGACGAATGAGAGTAAATGAGAGTGTAAAGGTTACTGGAAGAATCAATGCGAATTGTTTCACAATTAAATCATTCAAGGGGTCTTACATACCAAACGATGCGTCTACTAGTACAAAGGAGCATGTAAGACGAATAAGAAACTGCCACTTCTTATAAACATAAAAAAACAACAGAGGTGTCATTAGCAATGTCAAACATAACGTCTCATATAAACCATACAACAACATTAACTTAACTAAAGATGAAGAGTATATTTCTTGTGACACGTATCTTAAATTGACCGATAATCGAGAAATTTATTATTCATAATCAGTTCAATGAATGGATGACTCTTATTTGGAAGAAACATTAAAAAACCAATTCACAAAGAACTCGTTTATCAGTTTCTTATCACTTAGATATAAGTTGTAGGTTCTGAATAAATTGTATACGGGTATGGTTCGGTGATGTTAAATCAATGCGAATTATCTTTTTTTATAGTCGTCCCATTTTTTGAAATTTCTCGTTGGGTGATTTAAGTTTCAATTTCGGGTTAGGTAATAGGTCTAAACGGGTTGTAGGTCAAATGAGTCTGATTTTTGTACGTTTCAAACGAGTATAGGGTTTAAGGTCTTGGGTTTATGGTTTAGGTTTTTTGATTTAGGGTATAAGATATAGGCTTTTGGGTGTACGGCTTATGGTTTAGCGTTTATAATTTGGGATGTAGGATTTTGGGTGTAAGGTTTAGGGTTTATGGTATATGATTTAGGGTTTGGGGATTATAGTTTGGGGTTTGGTGTATGGTTTATGGATTAAGGTTTTAGGTTTGTGGTTTAGGATCCAAGGTTTTAGATATAGGATTTACGGTTCATGGTTTAGTGTTTATGGACTATGGACTAGGTTTTTGGGTGTAGACTTTATAGTTGGGTCTATGAGTTTAAGAGTGTTAAGGTTTTATGGTTTGAGGTTTAGTATAATTTTGCATGTACAAGTTTTTATAATATAAGAAACATGAAATTTTATACACTTTATAATTTACGATTTAAATTAATTATAATTGATGAAATTTATAAAATTTCAAAGCGAAACTATAACAACACAACAACAAAGCTCAATCTCACATGTATCGGGTATGAGGTGGTGAGATGTACAAAGTCTTTCGTATATCATAGAATAAAGAAAAGTCATTTATCCACCCAGAGTAGAACACTCTAAAAGTAGAGAAAGTCCTTCATCTCTCTGTTCGACGGATAAAGAGATTGATTCCGAAAAGACTTCTGACCAATAAGTGTGAAAAAAGTTTTTAAATTTTTTTTAAAAATATAAAGTATAAAAAAGAGACACTATAAAATGGTGAAATCAAATTTACATGAGTTTTTTTATCCTGCCTAAAACTCAATTTAAGCTTTAAGCGACACTTAAGTCGGCAATAATAATAAAATGTTCTCTTTTTCAATAACTCATGTGTAAACACGAGTTTCTTTGCTAGCCTTACACAAACATGAGTTTCTATGTTAGCCCTGCACATAAAAAGTTAACGAATTGCTTAAGAATTGTTCTAGTGTCATTGGCGGCTCTTCGTGTACACTAAAATTTCAGCCACATATCTATTTATATGGGGAGGTGATCTTTTCACTTATGTTTTATATAGATCCATTTCAATTTTATGTCAGTTTTCAGAGATACGCTCCAATAAATACCAACAAGAAATTTATTTAAAGAATAGATTAGATAATTTGAGTGAATCTATTAAAAAAAATTGAAGGGAAATATAATTACTCTTTTATATGATTGTATCACTAATAAAGCGAGATGAATATAAAAACTTAAGCGGCTAAATTCCCAATTTAATTTTCTAAAATTTTTTCACTTTCACTTTGACAGTAGCGGGCAATTTCCCTCCTCAAATTTGATGTATTCCTTTTTAACTTGATAAACCTTAATCTTTCTACCACTCACACACCCATCACTCTATTCTCTAATCTCTTTCACAAACCCTAAGTTTACACCTCTTTGCTAGTTTGGTGAGAGCTTCCCTCATCACGCACCAATCACTCTTCTCTAATATGAGGTTTTTTTTTTTCACATTCAAGCTCGAAGCTAATATATATTGTATGATTCTTTTAATTGATTGTTGATTAGGTTAATATAATTTGGAGAATTTAGGGTTTTTTTTTTCATTTTTGAATAAGGTTAGTGTATTACCCTTTTATTAAACTGATTTTGTGGTTTAAATAAACTGAGGGTTTTTTTTCGATCGTAGGCAATTATTTTTTTTTTTTTTTTGCTTGTATGATTTTCTATAATGTTGGGACATGTTCGCTGCTCAAAATACGAAAATGTCAATGTTCTACTGCAATTGCTTATTTACACGAGAGAGTAGTAAATAAATTATCATGAGATACAAGACATCTTACATTAGTGGGTGTAGAATCTTACATGATTTCCATATCGCTGTCACTTTATGCATCTTGTGGTTCAAAATCACATTAACCTGTTGTTTATATGTTCAATATATATGTAGTATAGATATAATATATATTGTATTTGTTGTTTAGTTTGAGTTAAATGCAACAGCCTTGTGTTCACAGCCTTGTATATAAAAAAATATCATACCTATCTTGTTACTACAACTTTTATCACTCTTTTCCATCTTTTTTATGTGCGGTTGTGTTCACTTTATTTTTCCTCATATGTAGAATGAGGCAACGAAAACAAATCAAACTGACATGGTTGCAGAAAGAAAAAAGAAGGGAATCTGCACAAGAGTCTAGGGGAAATTCTAAGCCAAAATGGATTTAGGAGAGGAGGAAGAAGACTGGAGTTGTAAATGAAAAAGATAGTAGAGACCAAATATAACAAATGGGAGAAGGTGCCCCTGCTCCAGCTGGTTGGGATGGTATGGCCTTGATATTCCATACTTCATTTTCTTCTTGCAACCTTATTTTTTTCTCAACAGATAAGATAATATTGCAGAAGCTTGTAAGTTAAAAGTTTACCTTTTTTAATCATTATTTCAAAAGAAGTTTGTAGAGTTGATTTGGGTTGAAAACTGTTCTCTAACTCCATCAATAAGGGAGTGCAGTTGTATAACCTATGGTGAATTATATGGTAAATTGATTGATTTTATAGTTTGGTTGTTGTATTAAAAGTTATGATTCGTTTGATGATTTTTTAATACCTTCTGACTATTTCATTACCTCTATTAGTGATCATTCTTTATTTGATCCTAATTAATTATTCATATTCATAGACCGTGTAAGTTTATGCTCATCATTTATTCTAAGTAATACCATTAGTATTATTTAGTGAACTTAAGATTGATCAGTCTAGGAGAGTAGCCGAAGAACAAGAACTGATTACGTGTTTAGTAGTCCATACAAAACTCGGTTTCATTTTGAAGGTAAACCTAATCCTAAAGTATTAGTATCTTATCTTATATGATTTGATTATCTATGGTTTTATTTGTTTCTGGCACTTTTGAACTTGAATTTTCCATATTATCTAAGTGTATTACTTGAGGTGAACTATTGTGGCTGAAATTTTCTATTAACACATTCAATATGGTCAATTTGAGTCGCTCACGTGGGTTGATTTTTTTTTTTATTTTTTTTTTGTGTGGCTAAAACATCAGTTGACTTGTGACATTCAAATATGTCAATTTGGGTGGGGCATTTCTGTTATGTAGCAACTTGTGCATAAATTATTCTTAATCTTATCAGTAGTGTACATGTTAATAAATTGACAGTGGGTCAAAATGGGAGTGCAAGTCAGGTGATTAGTTGTATCTATAAGAACTAACATTCTTGCAGTCCAAATTTTAAGAAACAAAATTGATTTTCTGGATGCAAGAGAGCTCAAGTCACTTGTATTGTTGGTGCTTTTTATTGACATGCTGTCAGTTTCTAATTTCTCTATATTCTCTTATGCATTTTGTATCTAAATTTTTTGAACATTTTGACCTTAGCATCTTAATTTATTAGGAACAAAATTATGACATCAAGAAATTGGAGTTTGTAAGTTGTAAGAATTGTGTCACAATTGTTTAGGATTAGTACTTCAATTAGATTATTTATCCTGATCGGGGGAGAAATTACCAAACGTTTAGCATTCCTTGAGTTTTATGGTTGCCTTCTTTAACTTAGTCACAAAAGTGCAACTTGGTATAGCAAATCTAAGCTATTTGAAGATGCCTTTTGATTGATCACATGTGTTGGATGCATTATGATGCTTGTTTATGTGTAATATTTATTTTACTATTATATAGTTTCTATAGTGTTCAAAGCATTAAAATGTTCTCAAATTATTATTTTTTTGAGACTAATCCTTTTGTTGGATATTCATAGGTAGTGACCAAAAGATGCTAACATTCTTCAATTCTAAAATGTGGTAGTCGGTAACTGAGCAAATGAGATCCGAGGTTGCATTCATACATTGTTTGGTGAAGAAGATGGTCTTTGGCGGGCTAGAAGGAATAAAATTCCAGTTCGGGTTGAGCTTGACAAACCGGGAATAAACTTGGTTCCGGTAAGATATTCGGTTTGCGATGATAGCATTGTGACGATTGATCGCTCTCTTATATTCTGTAAAAGAGCTTATGAGGTTTGGGATAGGGACATAGGGTCTATAATTTGTGGAAATTGGGCACTCCTTTAAATCTCAGTTTATCCGAGATGTTCAAGGGCAATGTATATATTTTCATTTCGGGTTTTTGGAAAGTAGTGGAGTTGGTTAGCGGTTATATATTGCAGAAACATCGAAACGATCAGTTATTCAGAAGGAACAAAGTCTGCACAGTCATATGTAGATTGCAACTAGACTGAAGAGGCACTCGATGGATTGAAATAATTGGCTTCAAAATCCGAGGTCGTTCGACAGGGTCTAATTAATAGAACATGTGTTGGTTAATATTTCCGTAGCTTTATATGGATTAAAATTGTATAGGTAGTTATCAATTTTGTAGCTTTTACATGGGTTAAATTTGTATGGGTGAAATGTCAGTTGGTATTCTTTGTGTTTTGGCTTCATGTCCCATGGATCCATAATGCTCCTTGTACGTGTTTGGTATTTTATTTTACAAAATAGTTACCTTTAAAAAAAAGTTATGGTTTATACATTGCTAATGCCTAAAACTTACAAGTAGATTATCAATTAGCGATGTCTAAATTTGAGTGCTAAATTATCTTTAAATATGAATTGTGTATGGTGTTATATGAACACATATGTAATCTACATGTAGTTTTTTTAAAAGTCACGAAAGATGCATTTATTATTGTACAAAGCTTGGTTTCTTATGCTATTGTTTGTAAATTATTGCTCTGGGTAAAAGTTTTGTGTTCGTGTTAATGTCGCAACAAAGTGTGAGCTAAAAGTTTTGTGTTCGTGTTAATTTCGCAGCAAAGTGTGAGCCACTTAACTAGTTGTATGATAAATTTGGTAACTAAAATGTTATTTTGCTTGACGTTCTACTATAATGATTTACAATTGAGATTAAGAAGATGTCATATGAAATCACATGATAATTAAGACTAAAAACTTGTCCGTCATATTAAAGAATCAAAGTGTCTTAAAAATTTACAATGATAGGACATAAGTATCACATGTCTCATTAGCTTATGATATAATACGATCAGGATAAATATATGTTGTAAGATACTTTATTTCATTACTTTATATAAAGTGTCCTATTAAATTAACACATAATGCGACATCAAACCGTTAAATGTCTTATAAAGTCTCATTTAATGATACACAATTAAAGTGTCTTATGAAATCATATGATAATTAAGACCCCAAAAACTAAAAGTGTCCTAAAAATCTACAATGATACGACATAAGTATTGCATGTCCTATTAACTTAATGTATAATATGACTGGGACAAATAAATGTCCTATGATAGTTTATTTCATATGACTTTTATATAAAGTGTCCTATTATATTAACACATAATGCGACACTAAACCGTTAAATGTCTTATAAACTACCATTTTATGATTCACAATTAAGGTGTCCTATAAAATCTTATGATAATTATGACACAAGTAACTAATCAGCCATATTAAAGAATCTAAGTGTCCTATTATATCTACTATAATATGACTCACACAAATAAATGTCTTATAAAGAGTAAGTTTCATATGACCGTCATATCATGTGTCCTTTTACAATATCAAATAATAAGACAAACACATTCAAATGTCTTATAAAGTCCCTTTATATGATACACAATTTAAATGTCCTATTATATCATAATGGGACCCTAAATATCGTCTAGTCCTATCTAAGTAGCTTTTACGACCCTATTTTACTAGGTCCCAGAAAAAAGGTCCCATAAGTAGCTTAGTCGTTTCTATTAAATTAACATTTAATACTACACTATGCTGATAAATGTCTTATAAAGTACTATCTTATTGTTCACACTTAAAGTGTCATATGAAATCATATGACCATTAAGCCAGAAAAATATCATTCAGTCATATTAAGTCCTATTATGTTCTACTATGACACGACTCACAAATATATACGTCCTATAAAGGTACATTTCATATGACCATCATATAATGTGTCTTAATAACATAAATTTATAGGAAATAAGTACCAAAAGTCCTAACATGATACAATTTAATAAGACTCTCGGAAATAATTGGCCTCTAAAGATAAATTTAATATGACGTTGATATTAAGTGTCCTATTACATAAACACATAATGAGACTCTATCAAATAAATGTCTTATAAGATCCTCTATTAGAATCTACTTTTTAAGTGTCCTATGAAAATATATGATTATGTGACCTACTCTAAAAGCGTATCTCATAATAGGACCCTACTCTAAAAGAGTACTTCATAATAGGACCATACTCTAAAAGCGTAGCTCATAAAAGGACCTAAATATTGTGTGGTCCTATGTAAGTAGCGTTTAGGACCATATTTTACTAGGTCCTAGAAAAAAAGGTCCTATAGGAGCATTTTTCTTGTAGTGTGTGAAGATTAAAGTTCCTAAAAAGGATACTGAGGCAAGAGTTGCCGAATCAAGTGATCATGGTAGAGCCTTTGAACCTAAGGCACGATCACCTTCGCAAAAAGCTAGTCGTCGAAAATACTTTTCTCGAAACAGACCACGAGTGAATCGCTCCGAAGATGAGCAGAATGTGAAAAACCAGAAGAGCAATGTTGCTTCTTCTAAACTGTCTAAGTTTATAGTTTCAAACGATGAGATTCCACCGGACTCAAACGGGAAATGGATGGAATTTCAAGCTATGGGTGTTAATGGACAACCTACTGCCGTCCGGGCGTGGGTTCTCATTGTCAATTAATCATCTTAATGTGATATGCAGGAAACCAGGGTTACTGAAAACAACACCTGGATAGTGGATAGCGGCGCTTCGAGACATATGACTGGACAGCTATCTCTTCTTTCGGATGTACACCCAATTAAGGGAGGTTATGTCGCATTTGCTGGAGATAAAGGAGGTCACATTTTAGCTCAGGGTTTATTGAAGAATGAAAAAGTTAGTTTCGACAAAGTGAACTATTGTCAAGAGCTTGCAAATAATTTGTTGTCGGTTTCACAAATCTGTGAAAAATCTTTCAAAGTAGCATTTGATGACGAATTCAGCTACATTTTGAAGCCAGAGTTTGTGATTCCTCCAAAAATGATTTTGATGAGGGCTCCTAGACAAGCTGATTTATACATGCTAGATATGAATGTTGCTACTTCAACTGCTGCACATCATCAAGCTTTTGTTTCTAAAGCGACTGAACAAGATTCTATTACATGGCTCAAACGCATGGGTCATTTGAGTTTTCGGAAAATGAATCACCTTGTCCACAACAATCTTGTAGAAGGTGTTGATCTTCGATCTTTTCAGATTCCATGAACATGTGTTCCGTGTAAGAAGGGTAAGCAGAGCAAGAAAGCTCATAAGTTGGTGAAGTATAATCCAATATCTGCTCCACTTGAATTGTTACATATGGATCTTTTCGGTCCAATTCGTTTTGAAAGCATTGATGGAAGTAAGTATTGTCTGGTGATAACTGATGATTATTCAAGATTTTCTTGGGTAATGTTTTTGAAAGAGAAGTCTGATACTTTTGAAAACTTGAAAGTGCTAATCAATCGATTAGAGACAGGTTTTAATCTTAAGGTTAAGAAATATTCGTTGCGATAACGGTACAGAATTCAAGAATCAGTATCTTGTAGGTTTTTGTATTGAAAAAGGTATCAATATGCAGTTTAGTTCTGCATACGCTCCTCAGATGAATGGTGTTGTTGAAAGAAAGAATAGGGTATTGATCGAAATAGCTAGAACAATGCTAGCAGATTCATCGCTGCCTGTTCATTTTTGGGGTGAAGCTGTTGCAAATGCTTGTTACACTTTGAATCGAGTTCTGACTGTTAAACGACTGTGTAAAACTTGCTATGAGTTATTGCATAGGAGAAAACCATCTTTGAAGCATCTAGAACCATTTGGTGCACCGTGTACCATCTTAAAAAGAAAACTAGGAAGTAAGTTTGATTCTAAAGTGGTTGCTGGAGTATTTCTCGGCTATAGTTCTCCTAACAAGCGAGTGTTCAACAATGAAACAAGATGTTTTGAAGAATGGTCTGAAGTTGATGTCCAGTGGAATCAAACAAAGAGTGCTCCGAAGAGTCATCCTTGGATTTACAACTATGATGAGCTGATTGACTCATTCAATCTTGCTCCAGATCAGACAGAGAATGAAGTAGAGTTACAAATATTGTTTGATCCGCAGAATGAACCTGAAGTGTCTGCTCCTACTTTAACTCCAACTCCATTACCAACAGTCACAGAACCAGTACAAGATTCAGATCAAGACGTTGATCCATTGTACGATACCTGCGGTTATGATATTTCAAGTGAGAATTCTGATAATCAAGAAGATATTGGAGATACCACGAATCTACATCTTGAGATACCTGTTCCCGCACAACCAGTTCCCAGAACTACAGCTGCTCATCCTAGAGAGAATATTATTGGAGATCCAAATGCATGTGTTAGAACAAGAAGGCAAGTTCAGTTTGATGGTCAAGTTGATACTAATATGATAGCTACTGCTGCATACTACGAGTACTCATGTCATATTTCTAGAATAGAGCCAAAGATAACAAGAGAATCGTTGAAGCATGTTGATTGGGTAATGGCCATGCAAGAAGAGATTCATCAATTCAATCGTTTAGATATTTGGAAGCTAGTTACCAAATCACATGGAGCTAAAGTAATTGATCTCCAATGGGTTTGGAAGTGTAAATTTGACGAAGATGGCAATGTTATCCGTAACAAAGCAAGATTAGTTGCTAAAGGTTATCAGCAAGATCCTGAATTTGATTATGATAAAGTTTTTGCTCCTGTTGCCAGATTGGAAGCCATTCGCATTTTCCTGACTTTTGCTTCATTTATGAAGTTTAAAGTGTATCAAATGGATGTCAAGAGTGCATTTCGTTATGGCAAGCTTAATGAAAGAGTATATGTCAGTCCACCACCGGGTTTTGAAGATCATCTTCATCCTGACAAAGTTTACCGTTTACGACGAGCCCTATATGGTTTACATCAAGCCCAGAGAGCTTGGTATGGACGTTTTTCAAGTTATCTGATCAAAAAAGGTTATCAAATGGGCACGGTAGACTGTACTCTATTCACAAAAGTGAAATATGATGACATCATATTAGTCCAGATTTATGTAGACGACATTATTTTCGGTGCTACTAAGCAGGAACTCGTCGATGAGTTCGAACAGGTGATGAAGGACGAATTCAAGATGAGTAAATTGGGTCTCTTACACTACTTTCTTGGTTTTCAAGTCGAACACACTGATAATGCCATTTTTCTTCATCAAGCAAAGTATGTAAATGATATACTCGAACATTTCAGTATGACTCAGGAACATCCTGTGTCTACCCCGCTAGCTGTGAATCATGGTATTTTGTTAGACTATGAAGGGGAGCATGTTGATCCTACATACTATCGAGCAATCATCGGATAGCTTATGTATCTTACCGCATCTAGGCCGGATATTATGTTTGCCACATGTCTGTATGCTCGTTATCAAGTTAATCCGAATACAGTTCATCTTATAGCTGCCAAAAGAATTCTACGTTATCTGTTGCATTCTCCTAATCTCGTCATATGGTATTCGACCGAAGACAAGTTTGATCTTGTAGCTTACAGTGATTCAGACTATGCAGGTAGCAAAATCAATAACAAATCTACATCAGGTGGATGTCAGTTTGTAGGTGAAAGGCTGGTGACCTGGCAATGTAAGAAACAAACTGCAGTTGCACTTTCCATGTGTGAAGCTAAATATGTCGCTGCTACCAGTTGCTGTTCACAAGTTGTCTGGATACAACAATAGCTTCGCGATTACGGACTAAGAATCTCTTTCTCTCCTCTTTATATTGATAATACTGCTGCTATAGCAATTACTAAGAATCCTGTGCAACACTCTAAGACTAAACACATTGGTGTTAAATATCATTTTCTTAGGGATTGTCATGAGAAAAAGATAATTGAGGTTAAGAGAATAGGTACTAAGGACCAGAGGGCTGACCTTTTTACTAAGGCTTTTGATAAACCTAGGTTCTTGCTATTTTTAGAGATGAATGGCATTGTTGATCGAAACACAGTGATTTCAGATGTTGTTTTTGAGGGTTAATCAAACTTTTAGACTTTTCATGTAGGATGCATGATATATAGATTTAAGTTTCTAATCTGTACTGCATATTTTTGCTTTCTGTCTGCATTTCTTTACATGATTTCTTTCATGGTTGCATGCTAGTATGTAGTTATTTTTTGTTTCTTTTATTAAAATGCTAAAAGACAAAAAGATTTTATGTTTTAGTATTTTAGGGGGAGTATATGTTTCAACAGAAAATACCTAAAAAGTGTAAAATACCTCATCTGAAAATCCTAAAAAGGTGAAAATTCCGAAAATGAGCTTGTTTTGATTAATATGTTGGAGATGAAGAAATTACTGTACTGAGAATTGATATATTTGTTTAGTAATGACTGATTTGAACGTTTACGTTTAACTGTTGTGTGATGTACTGATAGATGTAACTTATGAATTTTTGGCATTAGATAATCATAATAATAATAATGATCATCTAAGATTCAGAAGTCATGGACGATCTGTAGCATTTGAAAGTAATCACCTAATTATCTCTGAAACTGTATGAAATGATAGTTGTTGAGGAACTCAACAGTCGGTTGAGGGTATCCCCTATCATAATTGGTAATTGTTAGAGAAAGTTGGTGTTGGATGTCTCCAAGCAATATTCAACGTTGCTCTGCCGATTCAGCTTCACATCTATGATTGGGACATTTAATAGATCATTTAAGGGGTTGAGGATTATCTGTTTGGCTGGTGCATACCACGTTGTCACGGGCCTGAGACTTTATAATCGAAACTAAACCCTGAAATTACAGAGATAACTTAGTGTATGTTGAAGTAGGTATTCCTTCTCGCTTAAAGTTGAAAAGTATGATTCTTTATTGCAGACCGTTCAAGCATTTAAGGGAGAACACCTTCGAGTGATCTGAGCAAACAACAAAGAAACATGAGTTCATAAAAATGGAAAATCCATTCATGATGGCGTTCAAAATTAATATATCAAAAGTCAGTGATATGCTCAAATAGTTAAATATAAAGAAAATCAATGTCAATAATAATTGGCGTATCAAGATGGCAAAGTCCTGAAAGTGAAGAATACTGATTCATGATGTGCTCATAAAGAACTCAGATCATTCTTAGTGTGACGCCCCCGCGCAGCTTGAATTGTTGAATCACAATGATCACACTGAACTATCAAGATTCTTGTCGTATGCGTTTTAGAGTTATACCCATTAAGACTGTAAGTTGGAAAGATACTTACCTAGATATACTCTAAATATTATATAAATGAAAGTTTATTTTTCGATTCCATTTTCCATGTCAACTTGAATATAAATAAGTTAAAGGCCTTGAGATTTATTTCATGTGACGACTGCTCATCAGGCAAGTCTGCTTTAACTGTAGACCAATCCCCGCGGTAAATAATGTACCTATTCGGATAATCCAATATATTCTGATATCAGTCGAGCCAACTAGATCGAAGATTGTCAAAACATTGGTAGAAGCCAAAGGCTGACAGGGTTATTCAAAATGCAGTGAGAACCATCCTGTTCAATTTGAATGAAGTACATGGAAAGAGATAACGAAAAGTTACGCGTAATGAATTGACAACCTAATAGAAACGCACAATCATAAGTGATGAAAGAATTAAAGATTAATGAACTCAGCGTGATCTCAAAAGTCACTGCTCTATAATGTTCAAGTAATTAAGGCCAACATGATTGTCGAAGTGTCCGGAATGAATATGTTCATGTTTAATGAGGATTGATATCAGTAATTGCATGATAATAGACATAGACTAGATAATTAGGAATGAACAACAGAAGTTGATTCAATATGTCAGTTCTGATCCTTTTTTTCTAAAAATTATTAATCATCTTGCTCACAAAAAGAATGTGGATTTGTATGTTTTACTTATCTGTTTGTTAAATTGTTTGCTTTGAAAACTATAAAACAACAAAAAGATTTTGGTTTGCATGTTATTACATTTCATGATAGAATGTCTTTCCTTTGCATATTTTTAGTTGCATGACATTATATTTCAGAAAATCTATAAAGATTTTATCTTTTCTTTATTTTCTGATTATCCTCTGAATGCACAATGACATCTGAAAGAACCGTGTCAAGATCAAGATATTTTTGGCTACCAAATCCATAAGATAGAAGTTTGTAGGGCTTGTGATTGTTTGAAGGATTTTTATGATTTAAGGTGTTATTGAACTTAAGATGACATTACACTGTAAGAGTTTACTCTTGAGAAATGGAATGTTTAGAGTAATAACCTCATTTAGGTTAAGATGTTTTGGACTGCCTTAGTGTTAATGATCATTTCTTGATGGTTTAGTGATTTATGACTCAATTTGAAGGTGCTAGTTAGCTCTAAGATTTCCAAACGAGTCGAAATCCTAAGTTCGTGAAATTTTGAAATTGCCTAAGTGGCTCACTCGCACGTTTGATGTGTGAACTGTACGCGTAACCACACGTGTGAGGTTAACTATACGGATGACCCTGTTCTACAATTGTCCTAAGACATCTGGGTTACATGCACGAGTGATTATGTGAGACGCGCGGTTGATGATGAATCATGTGATCAACCGTACGGTTGATCACGAGAGTATAAATAGGGGGTGCTGAGCACAAAGGCTCACTCTTGCACTCTCTACCAATTTTTCTCTCAAATTTTGATCATCACCAAACGAGTTTACCACCGCAACTGTGACGACCCGGAAATTTCTGACCAAATTTAAACTTAACCTTTATATGTTTCTGACACGATAAGCAGAATTTGTAATGTTGAATCTCAAAAAGTTTGGAACTACATTCATGTAATCAATTACCCTTTGACCGTGTTCGACGATTCACGAACAATTATGTGTATATAGATATGTATATATAATATATAATATTAACTGAAAACATTAACAAAGTATTAGATATATGATACTTTACATAAACATATTTGTTTCGATATATTTATCGACAGAATTAAGAGATAATATCAAATGATTGAATTATCAGATACATTATGATATGATTACAGGCCTATGTTATGAGGTCCACTGTAATTTAAGAAATCTATTTTTTTGACAACTCATTACTTAACCAGTATGATAAAGATAACGATATTTATATTTTATTTTATTAAATATATATATATATATAACGATTTAAATTAATATTATATATATTTTTATACGCGTATTATACGTGCATAGTTTTATACTTTTACTATACTTTAACTTTACCTTTACTTTACTTTTACTTTATTTTAACTTTAATAATTCATACTTTAATAATTCACTTTAATAATTCATACTTTAATAATTCATACTTTAATAATTCACTTTAATAATTCACTTTAATTCATACTTTAATAATTCACTTTAATAATTTATACTTTAATAATTCACTTTAATAATTCATACTTTAATAATTCACTTTAATAATTCATACTTTAATAATTTACTTTAATAATTCAAAAATCTATTATAAATAGAATTCAATAGGTTTCATTATTTCATAGAAACTTGAAAATATATTTCTCTAAACTCTCTAAATCGAATTACATATATATATATATATATATATATATATATATATATATATATATATATATATATATATATATATATATATATATATATATACTTAGTATTATTTGAAAGGATCCGAAACTAATCATCCGGACGTTGTCCATATTGATTACAAACGAATTACAATAGTTGATAACATTGCGAGGTACTTGCCCTCTATATGATACATCTTACAAACGTTGCATTTATTCTTAAAAGGCAATCTATAGTTACATCCAGATTTGACATATTCGCCTGACATTTCATAATATTCAAATGACCTAAACCGCCATTTACTTAATAATAGTTTCTATGAACTTCAATAACTCGAATGCAACGCCTTATGATATAAGTCCTTAATGGCCTCAAGTAGTATCCTTAGTACGAGCTAATGCACAGCGGAAGACTTAATTCATACCTGAGAATAACATGCTTTAAAATGTCAACATAAAGTTGGTGAGATATAGGTTTAATGCCGGCAGCGATATAAATATAGACCACAAGATTTCATATATAAACATTTTCATAAAAATATTCTAAGTGGTTGAGCACTTGGTAACCATACTTAACATTTAATCACGTCGCATATTCCCTTTAATATGAAATCTTACTACACTGTACCAAGCGTAGTCACGAAATGAAGTACTGTGCAACCGTTGAATACTGGTCGTCCAGTCCGGTTGGGGTTGTCAGGCCCGATAGATCTATCAACAGGATTCGCGTTTACAATACCGCTGTAAATATTAGTTACCAAGCTACAGGGAAGTATGCCAGTGGTACAACTCAATGTAGAATATATTTTTCAGTTACTTGTGTCCATAACGTAAATCATTTATAAAAACAGCGCATGTATTCTCATCCCAAAATATTTAGAGTTTAAAAATGGGACTATATACTCACTTTCATCTTGAAGATATATATAATTTGACTTGGTCTCCAGTTGATATCACGAACCTATCCATATATAATATATCAATATATTTTCATTTTTAAACAATCGTCACATATATATACTTATAATACTTTTAATACTTTGAATAATTCCTTAGTCCGTAGTTAGCAGTTCGATGTTAGTAATTCAATTTTAATGGTTCATTTTTAGATGTTTAATAAACCCCCAACGAAATAATAAAACCCCCATCTTATATGTATTGGTCGAGATTAATCTTGACCCACGGTACCGGTGTTGTCAAATGACGTGTTGCGTACATAAAGTACCGGTGTTGTCAAATGACGTGTTGCGTACAATCATGGGATCTTATGATTAATCTTCTCGTATTGTTTACGGGTGATCCTGAACCATATAAAATTTAATTATAAGTACATATATATAAAATATCATGTTATCTTAGAAATATGTGATTTATTTAATTTTTCCCAATTAATCCCGAAGTTAAACAAGTCTAGGATAACCAATTTTGTTTCGGTCATAATTTCTTCGTTACAAATCCGTTTTCGTTGATTCAACTTGCCATCTCCTTGGATCGAGTCCCTCTTTAAGACTATGAACTGAAAATACCTTGGTTTGTATTCAAAATCACACGGCATAGGTGAAACTTTAGTGAAACTTATGAAGTTAAACATTTTTGTTACAAAAAAATAATACTTAATGACCATTTTTCTAAAAATACTTATACTTTGAATTAAATCATGAAATTTTTATGTGTTAACATATTTATAGTAAAAATCATTTTTCCAGAACATAAACCTCCAATTCAAAGTTTAAGATAGTTTTTAATTATCCAACCCAAAACAGTCACCGGTTACACTCCGACGTCGTAAAAACAGTTTTTAAGATATTCTTTGAAAAACCAAGTTATACCTTGTTAAGTTAGCATATATTTAAGTTATATTACAGGTCTTGAAGTATTTTAAAAGTTAAGTTAGAAGGATCTATTTAGTTTGCAAACAAGTTTGAAAACTTTCAAACTATGTTCTTGTTGTTAAAATTGTATACCACAAAATATGATAGCTATATATATGAATCGAATAAGGTTATGAACATAGATACTACCTCAAGTTCCTTGGACAAGGTTGCTGTAAAAGAGGAGTAAAAAGCTAGAACCAAAAGGGTGATGGAATTGGATGAAAGATTGGAAGTAAGTTTGTGTTCTTGGAAGGATTTCTTGAAGTGTTTTTGTATGGTTTTCTTATGGTGTTTAAGTAAGGTTTTTGAAGCTAAATGATGGGGAAAATGCTTGGAGATGATCAAGTATGAAGTTAAGAGTATTTTGAGAGAGAAATGGAAGTGTAAGTATGAGAAAATGGGGTGAAGAAATGGTGTGCATGCATAAAAACGTTTTTAGGTTATAAAGGAAAAAAAAGATACCTAACTTTGTTTTCTTGCTAAATAATTCATGCTACTTGACAAATGGTTGGTTCCACATGTTTCTTAATCATTTAAGGCTGCTAAGGAGCAGATTTTTATTGGTATATACCAATAGTAAATACATCTAGAAGCTGCGTATGATACGGGTATATATACCCTAGGTATACGTATAGAAATCTTTGAGAAAACGGAATGAGGATTCAAATATAGCTATCTTTTGTAAATATACTTATATTGTTTTATGTATTTAAGTTTTTAAAAGTGATTAAATACATTACTTATACGATATATGTATAAACATTATAGGTCATAAGTATTTAAGTCAAATAACGTTACGTATGGTTATCGTTTTGAAAACTTAAGTTAGTAGTTTCAAAATATACTTATAACTTATTGTTATTAATACAAAATGAGATATTAAAACATTCTTAGATCATGTTAAATATGTATATATACATATATATACACAAACGTATAATTATCATATATTGTATAGTTCGTGATATCATCGGTCAAACTAGACGGTCAAACGTTGTGTAAAACTCTTTTCGAAAACATAAGTCTCAATAATTTGGATTGCTTATCATGTTGGTAAGGTTTAATTTATGTAAATATTAATCTTATAAGTATAGAACGATCGAAAAAGTGCGGGTCAACTTTAGGGTTTTTGCTTATCGTGTCGGAACCATATAGAGATTAGAGTTTAAATTTGGTCGGAAATTTCCGGGTCATTACAGTACCCACCCGTTAAAGAAATTTCGTCCTCGAAATTTGGTAGAGGTTGTCATAAATAACAATAGGAATGTTTTCATAACGAATATGAGGTAATAATGAAATTTTATCATTATTGAAAGATTTAGATAAAACGATTCGGTTATGTGAGACGCACGAGCGAAGCTATCACAAAAGAGTGAAATGAGTAAATATAGAATTGTTGTAACCGATGACGTGATTATGATCGATTTCCGGGATTTAAGGGTTTTAAAGAAAATCTTATGTAATAAGATTTAGTTTTGCGGCGATCAGGATCTTCTTTGATTTAACGCGGCAATCTGTTTTGATTTCTTTGTCGAATATTTCACTATAAATTTACCTCCTTCCCTTTCTTTCTTCCCACATCTTCTATTCTTTCTCTTTAGTTCCTACTTTAAGACATTCGCTAATATGCTCCATCCCATTCTAATCCTTGTTATATTTCTAACTTTCATATCTTTCATTCTTCTTTTTCATCTATCACCAGAAGAATCTATTCTCTTTTATCCTTTCCTTGGAATTATAATGTTTTTAATTCTCCCGTGCCTTTACGTTGCAATACGTATTGATATGCACGGTTTGTAGTTTCGGGGTTGTTGTTAGGTTTTATACCTTCCCTTATATTTCGATGTTCCTACTCCCGTCCCTTAAAATCATTGTCATCCACAGTTAATGCTCTCTCTTATTTGCTGTGGTTTATGTTCCTATTTCTATTCTGAGGTTTTGTCCCTTCATTTCTTCTTCCCGTCCTCGAGCCAAGCGAACAATGGTCCGAAATTCGTAGGTAGGAAATTTGGAATGAACCTAGCTATTGGTTTTAGAATGAAATTGTAATGGCATGATCTTGATTCGTTAAATTACTCGAATATTCCGAAAAAATAGAACTATCAAGGTGATACGTTCTAATATGTTTGGAGACTTGATAGAAGGTAAGAGCCGTGTAACATGGCACATGATGACGGTACTGTGAATCATCACATTCCATTAGAAACTTAACATGACTTACTGTAATATAATGAAGTTGATCAAGTTTCATTATATTATACTAATTCATGCATCAGTTCCCAACACTACTTTAAAACATTCATATTTTAAACTTGGAGGTTTCAAAATTTAGAAATTGACACAGTTTCTTTTATGTTGTAATGCAGATATTACGGAGAGATAAATATTCTCAGATAAGAATAGTTGTGAAAATATCTCCAGAAATATGGAGAATATGTATAACGGAAGATATGAAGATATCTTATAATATCTAAGATAAGATGATGATGAAGAATATCATCGGGAGAGGTTTAGAATAAGGGGTAGGGTTTTTACTAATGGTTTCAGCAGGCACTGAATCGTTTGAATCCTTTGAAAGCAGATTCAGTTCTTGTTATTTATCCACAACCTCTTTCATACTTTGCTCAAACCGTTTTCCGGTTCCAACTCTTCTCTTTTTCTGAGTTTTATCGACACACTGTGCTTCTTCATCAAACTTTTGACTGTTTAAAATCGTTTACAATTTTCGCTGCTTCATCAGCATTTAAAGAACTACTTCATAATTCAGGGTGTTTTTCAGAAACTTCACCTTCGGAGTATGAAATCCTTGGGAATAGACGTTATAGGTATTACTGAGAAGTTTTGCGAGATTTTTAAAATACTAATTGCGGATTCTGCCAAAAAGATGACAAGCTGCTGGTACATGATGTCGTGGAATATGGAAGGTTCTCCGGTAACAATGGTGAAAGGACAAGGTATATATATCGAGGTTATAATAAGAGTGGTCCTACTGAGAAATCAAAGTGGAGCTGTGACAAAATTGACTTATATTGAAAAGAGAAACGTAAGGTTGTTTAAGGAATTTGACGCGGATAAGTTTTAACGATAACTTCGGTTTTGAAAGTTTCAGGTGTATAACTGTATGCATAAATCTTTCTTCCGTAAACGAGGTGCGGCTGGTTCAACTTCTCGATTGAAGTGTTTTCAAGAATCATGAAAAGATTTGAACGAGGATTATAATTGTCGAAGTACAAATGAGGTTTAGGATGAAATCAAGTGGCAAACTTGAAGAATTATTTAGTTTCATATATTATAATCAATATTTTAATTTAATTCATTTTAATTGTCCAAAGTTAGCAGTCCAATAGTCCGATGGTTCAATGATTCATATATAATTTAATATATAATATTCGAATTAAATAATACGTATCGTAACCCGTATACAGGTCTCGGTGTCGATCACAACTCAAAGTATATATATTTTGAAATCAACTCCGACCCTGTATAGCCAACTCCCGCCTTCACATATAGAGTGTCTACGGTTGTTCCGAAATATATATATATAGATGGGTCGATATGATAATTCGAAACCTTGCATACGTGTCCCGTTATTTAAAGTGCGTAAAAGTAAATAACAGAAATTAAATGATGATAAATAAAATTGCGAGAATGCAAATTGCGATAAATTAAATGTTAATCAGTTAACTGGGAACAGTTAGCCGGAACAGTTAGCGTGAAATCCTATCACAATTTCAATTAATTAATTCGTTTGTTTCTAACAATTTTTATTTTTGTCCAATGTTTTCTTCATTATGCCACTTGTTGGATTCTGATAGATCAAAATCCAAATATGAAATTTGAATAGAAATGGTTATTCTGTGGTGAACGGATACGTATATCGGTAGTTGTAAGTAGGATAGTAAATGACCGTTGAATCAGATTTAGAGAATGTACAACGTAACTTATTAATGTGAATTCTAAATATTCCTCGGGTACTACCCACCCGTTAAAATATTTTCATCATTAACAGTTTGTACGAAAGAATTTTTAATTACAATCTTTATAAAAATATACTTGCATATATATTTTCTTCAGATGTAATCATAGATTCAATGAGTCAATGAAGTATTAAACTCATTTGATTTATCGTTAATACTAGATTACATAACTTCTAAAGCATTAGAGATTACATAATCGCCAGGTCGAACGAAGATAAATGAGGTAAAACGATACGTAAAGCGAAGATAATCGATGTAGAACGATATATAGAACGAAGATCATACTCGAAGTTCCGATGAGGTTTTTGAGGTATGTGATGTTGATATCCGAGATACAGTTTGTGATGTTGAGATTTTGGGGGTGACAAGAGTACTGTCGGCATTGTTGATAGTGATACAGATTATGCTGCTGGTGCTGCTGCTGGTGTTTGTAACCTTCGCACCGTATTTTCTAAAGCCACTACCCGAGCGCGAAGCTCGTTGACTTCTTCTATTATACCGGGATGATTGACAGTTGGAACGAGCGAATGAACAAGATTCGAAATATGGGATAGTATGTAGTCATGACGAGATACTCTAGAAATGAGCGAGAAAATGGTGTTTCGAATAGGTTCGCCGGTAAGTGCTTCAGGTTCATCGTTAAGAGGACAATTTGGTGGATGGAATGGATCACCTTCTTCTTGCCTCCAGAAATTTAGTATATTACGAACCCATCCCCAATTCATCCAGAATAGATGATGGGAAATTGGTTGATCCATTCCGGTAACGCTGTTCTCGGAGCTCGAATGGAAATCCATATCGGCGAAGCTATCGAAGTCGGAGGAATTTGAGCTGGATGAAGAATCCATCTTGTATGGTCGGAGAAATGAATTTTTGGTTTGGAATAGATTATAGGAGTTGGTTTTGGTACTCTTCAATACATAATTTACATATGTATATATAATATCAAAATCCCATGAATTATGGAGAATTTTTAAAATACGTCAGGCAATGTCTATAGTAACAGATACGCTAGGATATGAATTTTGTCTATACACTATCGATGCACTAAATGCAGTAAGACGTGTCTAGACTTAAGAATGATAAGCAGGCAGTTCCCTAAGGATGATAAGCAGATGATTTCCGACTAGGATTGATAAGCAAAACTTTTGACAGGCAGACACGGTCAAAGTCCAGACTCACTTAATGTATCCTAACAACTACTAGTTAGACACACTAATGCAAGGCCTGGTTCGCTAAGACCAACACTCTGATACCAACTGAAAGGATCCGAAACTAATCATCCGGACGTTGTCCATATTGATTACAAACGAATTACAATAGTTGATAACATTGCGAGGTACTTGCCCTCTATATGATACATCTTACAAACGTTGCATTTATTCTTAAAAGGCAATCTATAGTTACATCCAGATTTGACATATTCGCCTGACATTTCATAATATTCAAATGACCTAAACCGCCATTTACTTAATAATAGTTTCTATGAACTTCAATAACTCGAATGCAACGCCTTATGATATAAGTCCTTAATGGCCTCAAGTAGTATCCTTAGTACGAGCTAATGCACAGCGGAAGACTTAATTCATACCTGAGAATAACATGCTTTAAAATGTCAACATAAAGTTGGTGAGATATAGATTTAATGCCGGCAGCGATATAAATATAGACCACAGGATTTCATATATAAACATTTTCATAAAAATATTCTAAGTGGTTGAGCACTTGGTAACCATACTTAACATTTAATCACGTCGCATATTCCCTTTAATATGAAATCTTACTACACTGTACCAAGTGTAGTCACGAAACGAAGTACTGTGCAACCGTTGAATACTGGTCGTCCAGTTCGGTTGGGGTTGTCAGGCCCGATAGATCTATCAACAGGATTCGCGTTTACAATACCGCTGTAAATATTAGTTACCAAGCTACAGGGAAGTATGCCAGTGGTACAACTCAACGTAGAATATATTTTTCAGTTACTTGTGTCTATAACGTAAATCATTTATAAAAACAGCGCATGTATTCTCATCCCAAAATATTTAGAGTTTAAAAATGGGACTATATACTCACTTTCGTCTTGAAGATATATATAATTTAACTTGGTCTCCGGTTGATATCACGAACCTATCCATATATAATATATCAATATATTTTCATTTTTAAACAATCGTCACATATATATACTTATAATACTTTTAATACTTTGAATAATTCCTTAGTCCGTAGTTAGCAGTTCGATGTTAGTAATTCAATTTTAATGGTTCATTTTTAGATGTTTAATAAACCCCCAACGAAATAATAAAACCCCCATCGTATATGTATTGGTCGAGATTAATCTTGACCCACGGTACCGGTGTTGTCAAATGACGTGTTGCGTACATAAAGTACCGGTGTTGTCAAATGACGTGTTGCGTACAATCATGGGATCTTATGATTAATCTTCTCGTATTGTTTACGGGTGATCCTGAACCATATAAAATTGAATTATAAGTACATATATATAAAATATCATGTTATCTTAGAAATATGTGATTTATTTAATTTTTCCCAATTAATCCCGAAGTTAAACAAGTCTAGGATAACCAATTTTGTTTCGGTCATAGTTTCTTCGTTACAAATCCGTTTTCGTTGATTCAACTTGCCATCTCCTTGGATCGAGTCCCTCTTTAAGACTATGAACTGAAAATACCTTGGTTTGTATTCAAAATCACACGGCATAGGTGAAACTTTAGTGAAACTTATGAAGTTAAACATTTTTGTTACAAAAAAATAATACTTAATGACCATTTTTCTAAAAATACTTATACTTTGAATTAAATCATGAAATTTTTATGTGTTAACATATTTATAGTAAAAATCATTTTTCCAGAACATAAACCTCCAATTCAAAGTTTAAGATAGTTTTTAATTATCCAACCCAAAACAGTCCCCGGTTACACTCCGACGTCGTAAAAACAGTTTTTAAGATATTCTTTGAAAAACCAAGTTATACCTTGTTAAGTTAGCATATATTTAAGTTATATTACAGGTCTTGAAGTATTTTAAAAGTTAAGTTAGAAGGATCTATTTAGTTTGCAAACAAGTTTGAAAACTTTCAAACTATGTTCTTGTTGTTAAAATTGTATACCACAAAATATGATAGCTATATATATGAATCGAATAAGGTTATGAACATAGATACTACCTCAAGTTCCTTGGACAAGGTTGCTGTAAAAGAGGAGTAAAAAGCTAGAACCAAAAGGGTGATGGAATTGGATGAAAGATTGGAAGTAAGTTTGTGTTCTTGGAAGGATTTCTTGAAGTGTTTTTGTATGGTTTTCTTATGGTGTTTAAGTAAGGTTTTTGAAGCTAAATGATGGGGAAAATGCTTGGAGATGATCAAGTATGAAGTTAAGAGTATTTTGAGAGAGAAATGGAAGTGTAAGTATGAGAAAATGGGGTGAAGAAATGGTGTGCATGCATAAAAACGTTTTTAGGTTATAAAGGAAAAAAAAGATACCTAACTTTGTTTTCTTGCTAAATAATTCATGCTACTTGACAAATGGTTGGTTCCACATGTTTCTTAATCATTTAAGGCTGCTAAGGAGCAGATTTTTATTGGTATATACCAATAGTAAATACATCTAGAAGCTGCGTATGATACGGGTATATATACCCTAGGTATACGTATAGAAATCTTTGAGAAAACGGAACGAGGATTCAAATATAGCTATCTTTTGTAAATATACTTATATTGTTTTATGTATTTAAGTTTTTAAAAGTGATTAAATACATTACTTATACGATATATGTATAAACATTATAGGTCATAAGTATTTAAGTCAAATAACGTTACGTATGGTTATCGTTTTGAAAACTTAAGTTAGTAGTTTCAAAATATACTTATAACTTATTGTTATTAATACAAAATGAGATATTAAAACATTCTTAGATCATGTTAAATATGTATATATACATATATATACACAAACGTATAATTATCATATATTGTATAGTTCATGATATCATCGGTCAAACTAGACGGTCAAACGTTGTGTAAAACTCTTTTCGAAAACATAAGTCTCAACAATTTGGATTGCTTATCATGTTGGTAAGGTTTAATTTATGTAAATATTAATCTTATAAGTATAGAACGATCGAAAAAGTGCGGGTCAACTTTAGGGTTTTTGCTTATCGTGTCGGAACCATATAGAGATTAGAGTTTAAATTTGGTCGGAAATTTCCGGGTCGTTACATTATTTCAAGATATTATTAGTATACATAAAATACTACGACGGAGTTATATTCAGACGATTTCAAAATAAGTTTTCAAATGGGATAGAGCTAAGGAAATTATGGGTTATAGCTATGAAGGTTATGGGTATTGATCGAGGGTATTGCTCGTGAGGTCAACCTAACGTTTATCATTTTCGTTGCGTCTACGTACTTTCCTGCAATATTGAATCACAATATTGATACGTGAGCATTCATATCTTATCTTTTATATATTAATAGTGTATCCCTGACTAGTGCTCGAGTATATATGATTATGCATGTTTGTATGCTTAGTTTCGTCGTTAAATAGTTTATGATAAATCACAAATTTGATACATATGCTACTGAGATAAGTTATATGATATGCATGTCGTTGAAAATCTGAAGAAAAAATTAATAACTTTTCATTTAGAAATCGTGTGGTTTCGATGAACGGATTAAAAGATATGGTCAATTGAATTATCATTAATTTTAATATTATTATTAAAACGATTATTATAACTGTTATCAGTTGATGTTATTACTAAATTATCTTTATTACTAAAAATTAATATTTTTATTGAAACTATCATTTTATTATTTTTATCATTATTATTATTATCAATATTATTTTATCAAATAAATATGCGTACAAAGATATTTTTACCACACGTAATGTAATTACATTAATAATACATACCACTATATTTTTATGATATTAAGTGAATTTTATAAATTTTATTATTTGAGATATATAAAAGTATATTTTTATCATATATGAATTTTAATATAAATTTTTATTTATTAATAAATGACTTGTATTATTTAGTATAATAAGATCTGATAAATATATTTAAATATATAAAACTACTATATATAAGTTATATAATAAACATGTATAGATTTTGAAAGTCATTTTGGGTCAAGTTGACTTTTGTTGACTTTTGCATGTCGGTCTCGAGCATTAGGATTGTGATACACTACGACTTGACCTAAATTGTTAGACAGATATTGACCAACATATAAATATATATACTTAATATAGGTTCGTGAATCCGAGACAAACACTGCACTTGTTCAGTGCCGTCATATACATAATTGCTACGAAATACAGTATTGTGAGTTTCATTTGCTCCCTTTTTATATGTATTTTTGGGCTGAGAATACATGCGCTGATTTATAAATGTTTTACGAAATAGGCACAAGTACTAAAACTAATTCTATGTGGGTTTAAACCAGAAATATACCCTTAGCTTGGTAACATTAAACTACTTGTCTATGTACGGTAGGCGCGAATCCTAAAGATAGATCTATTGGGTCTGACAAACCCCATCCTGACTATGGGATGCTTTAGTACTTCGAGGTTATTTTAAACACACCTGATCTGGTGTACTTCAGAGGGTAAAACATGAACGTTAAAGCTTGTTACCGGGTGCCTACAACTTATAGAATACTTTTATACACTTGCGAGTGTACGGATATTTATAGAAACTGAAATCTTGTGGTCTATTACTATTACGGAAATGATGGATTATGATAAAGTAATGAACTCACCAACCTTTTGGTTGACACTTTAAAGCATGTTTATTCTCAGGTATTAAAGAATTCTTCCGCTGTGCATTAGCTCATTTTAAGGATATTACTTGGAGTCATTCAAGACATACTTTGAAAGACGTTGCATTCGAGTCATTGAGTTCATCAAGATTAATATTAAGTTAATTATAGTTGGATGTAATATGAAATGGTATGCATGCCGTCAATTTTTGATGTAAAGAAAGTTTGTCTTTTAAAAACGAATGCAATGTTTGTAAAACGTATCATATAGAGGTCAAATACCTCGCGATGTAATCAACTATTGTGAATCGTTTATAATGTATATGAATGGGTCCTTTCAGTTGGTATCAGAGCGGTGGTCTTAGCGAACCAGGTCTTGCATTAGTGTGTCTAACTGATAGTCGTTAAGATGCATTAGTGAGTCTGGACTTCGACCGTGTCTGCATGTCAAAAGTTTTGCTTATCATTTTTAGTCAGAAATCATCTACTTACCATCCTTAGAAAATTACCTGCTTATCATTCTTAAGTCTAGACGCGTTTTCCTACATTTATTGCATAATAGTGTATAGACGAATTTTTATCTTAGCATATCTGTTACTGTGAACTTTGACTGACATCTTTCAAAGATTCCTCCGTAATTTATGGAATTTTGGTATTATATATACATATGTAAATTATATATTGAAGAATACCGAATCTAAATTCTACAATCTATTTCATACCAAAAAAATTCTTTCCCTGATCATACAAGATGGATCCCTCAACCAGTTCGAGTTCCTCGAATTCCGACAGCTATGCCAATATGGATTTCCACATGAGCTCCGAAAGCAGCGTGATCGGAATGGATCAAACAATTAGCCATCATCTATTCTGGATGAATTGGGGATGGGTTCGTAATCTACTTAACCATTGGAGACAAGAAGAAGGCGATCCCTTTCATCCACCACATTGCCCTCTTGGCAATGAACCTGAAGCACTTACCGGCGAACCTACCAAAACACCATTTTCTCTCTCATTTCCAGAGTATCTCGTCATGATTATATACTACACCAAATTCTAGATCTTATTTATCCGCTCGTCCGAACCGACAATCACCCCGGTGTAATAGAAGAAGTCAACGAGCTTCGCGCTCGGGTAGTGGCTTTGGAGAATATGGTGCAAAGGTTACAAACACCAGCAGTAGCACCAGCAGCATAACCAGTACCACCATCAATAACATCAACAGTACCATTACCACCACCAACAACAACCGCATCGCAAACCTCAACTTCACAATCTGTCCCACGAGCATCGACGTCATACGCCATGTAGATACCAAGGAATACCACAACGATGAAGTATTGATTCATAACTTCATTGGGGAAACATTCTACGGTGATTATGTAATTTCTAAAGTTTAGAAATTATCTATCCTAGCCTTAACCATAAATCAAATGAGTTTAATTTAATATTAACTCATTAAATCAATATTACATCTGAAGAAATATACACATATATATTTCCATAAAGACTGTAATAAAATTCTTTTGTACAAAATATTAATTGTGAAATTTTTTTTTAACGGGTAGGTAATACCCGAGAGGTATATAAATTCACAATTAATATGTTACATTCTTCGAATCTGATTCAGCAAATCATCCATTATACTCCCTACTTTCACAACAATATACATTCTTTTATAGAAATCAAAACAGCCATACTCATTCAAAATCTAATTACATATTATGATTTTGAAATCTCAGAATTCGATTCAAGACATAACCGAAATCATCACTCTTAGATTCCTACATCTTTCAAAACTATACTTTGACTTCAAAACTGTCCTAGAACCTCATTTCTATTCATGGAACTCACAAAAATATTTGTATCATTCAAAATCTTAGAACATCATATGTATATTAACAATTACAATATGTGTTCAAACACTTCGAAATTCCTAAAGACATGCGAGATGATGATCCAACCACATATTACACACTGTCATGCATCTGAAAAGCTCTCGAAACCAAAGTTATAGTTTAACACGTATCCGTGTCAGATTCTTTGATATTTATTACTAAATATAATTTTTCAATCTCTTTCCAAAATAGACAGTTTTGTCACAGCTCCAGCAAATCACCTTCATTTGTTTATACGAATAAACCTTATTATAACAATTACCCCTTCATCATTGTTACCGGGGAACCTTTCATATCTCGCCACATTAGCAGTAAACTTATCAACAACTTCATTAACCTTCGACTTAAGCCTCTCCGAAAAGCCACTATACTTATTCATTAAAACCCCATCATGTACTCACCTACATCCTGTAACAATAATTGTCACACCAACTACTGGGAATTGGCAATCAGTATTTTGAATTTCGCGACAATTTTACGTCAAAAGTTATACATATAACGTCTATCTCCTAGACTTACATACTTCGAATGTGAATTTTCTGAAAAACATCCCAAACTATGAACTAGTTCTCCGAAATTGGAAAAATGCTGATGAAGCAGCAAAAACTGTAAACGACTTTAACAGTCAAAAGTTTGATGATAAAGAATAGTATGGTGGTAAAGCTGAGAAAAAGAGAAGGTTTGAAACTGGAAAACGGATTGAGCAGACCATGAAGGAGGCTGTGGACAAATCACAAAGACTAAACCTGCCTTCAAAGGATCCAAATGATTCAGTGTCTACTGAAATCGTTAGCAAACACCTTACTTCTTATTCTAAACCTTCACAGACAAATCTTCTTCATCATCCATATTATCGTATCTTTTATTATAATATCTTCGATATTCCTGAAGATATTTTCACAACTATTCTTATCCGATATCTTTTATCTCTTCGCAATATCTGCGTTACAACATAAAAAGAAACTGTGTTAGTTTCTAAATTCTAAAAAAAAAAAAATTTGAATTTAAAATAGGAATGTTTTTGAAGTAGTGTTGGGAACTGAAGCATGAGTTAGTATAATATAATGACACTTGATCAACGTGATTATATTACAGTAAGTCATGCTGAGTTTTTAATGGAACGTGATGATTCACAGAACATACTGTCATCATGTACTGTTTACACGACTCTTACATTCTACCCAATTTTCAAACATATTAAGAACATATCATCTTGATAGCTCTATATTTTCGGATATTCTGGTAATTTACCAAATCAAGATCGTGCCATTACGATTTTCTTCTTGGAACATTAACTATGTTCATCCAAAAATTCATATCTACGAATTCTGGACTATTATCCGCTTGACTTAAGATCGGGAAGAGAAAACGAAAGCATGAAGCTCCGAAATATAATGGAGAATATAAAGCCCGATAACAACCCCGAAATTACAAACCGTGTATATAAATGCGTATAGCAATATAAAGACACGGGAGAATGAAAAACACAATAACCCCAAGGTAATGGTAGAAAAAAATAACTTCCTCTGGTGGTAGATGAAAAAGAAGAATGACAGATATGAAAGTTAAAAGTATATCAAGAATCAATACTGGATGAAGCATATTAACGAATGCTTTAAAGTATGAATTGGGGAGAAAGACTAGAAGGTGTGAGCTGTGGAAATAAAGAAACGAAGGGGGTGGAATTATAGTAAAATATCAGACAGAGAAATCGAGACAGATTATCGCATTTAATCAAAGAAGATCCTGATTTCCTTAATCGCCGAAGAACCAAATCTTATTGAAAAGATTTTCTTTAAATCCCATGAATTCCGGAAATCAATCATAACTACGTCATCGGTTAAAACGAATATACGTTTACTCATTTCACTCTCTTGCGATAGCTTCACTTATACTCTTCGCGTAATCAAATTGTTTTATCTATATTACTCAATGATGATAAAACTCTATTTATCAACTCATATTCGTCATGAAAACATTTTTATAGTTAGCCATGACGACCTCGATCAAATTTCGGGACGAAATTTCTTTAACGGGTAGGTACTGTGACGACCCGGAAATTTCCGACCAAATTTAAACTTAACCTTTATATGTTTCTGACACGATAAGCAGAATTTGTAATGTTGAATCTCAAAAAGTTTGGAACTACATTCATGTAATCAATTACCCTTTGACCGTGTTCGACGATTCACGAACAATTATGTGTATATAGATATGTATATATAATATATAATATTAACTGAAAACATTAACAAAGTATTAGATATATGATACTTTACATAAACATATTAGTTTCGATATATTTATCGACAGAATTAAGAGATAATATCAAATGATTGAATTATCAGATACATTATGATATGATTACAGGCCTATGTTATGAGGTCCACTGTAATTTAAGAAATCTATTTTTTTGACAACTCATTACTTAACCAGTATGATAAAGATAACGATATTTATATTTTATTTTATTAAATATATATATATATATAACGATTTAAATTAATATTATATATATTTTATACGCGTATTATACGTACATAGTTTTATACTTTTACTATACTTTAACTTTACCTTTACTTTACTTTTACTTTATTTTAACTTTAATAATTCATACTTTAATAATTCACTTTAATAATTCATACTTTAATAATTCATACTTTAATAATTCACTTTAATTCATACTTTAATAATTCACTTTAATAATTCATACTTTAATAATTCACTTTAATAATTCATACTTTAATAATTCACTTTAATAATTCATACTTTAATAATTTACTTTAATAATTCAAAAATCTATTATAAATAGAATTCAATAGGTTTCATTATTTCATAGAAACTTGAAAATATATTTCTCTAAACTCTCTAAATCGAATTACACACACATATATATATATATATATATATATATATATATATATATATATATATATATATATATATATATATATATATATATATATATATTTACTTAGTATTATTTCAAGATATTATTAGTATACATAAAATACTACGACGGAGTTATATTCAGACGATTTCAAAATAAGTTTTCAAATGGGATAGAGCTAAGGAAATTATGGGTTATAGCTATGAAGGTTATGGGTATTGATCGAGGGTATTGTTCGTGAGGTCAACCTAACGTTTATCATTTTCGTTACGTCTACGTACTTTCCTGCAATATTGAATCACAATATTGATACGTGAGCATTCATATCTTATCTTTTATATATTAATAGTGTATCCCTGACTAGTGCTCGAGTATATATGATTATGCATGTTTGTATGCTTAGTTTCGTCGTTAAATAGTTTATGATAAATCACAAATTTGATACATATGCTACTGAGATAAGTTATATGATATGCATGTCGTTGAAAATCTGAAGAAAAAATTAATAACTTTTCATTTAGAAATCGTGTGGTTTCGATGAACGGATTAAAAGATATGGTCAATTGAATTATCATTAATTTTAATATTATTATTAAAACGATTATTATAACTGTTATCAGTTGATGTTATTACTAAATTATCTTTATTACTAAAAATTAATATTTTTATTGAAACTATCATTTTATTATTTTTATCATTATTATTATTATCAATATTATTTTATCAAATAAATATGCGTACAAAGATATTTTTACCACACATAATGTAATTACATTAATAATACATACCACTATATTTTTATGATATTAAGTGAATTTTATAAATTTTATTATTTGAGATATATAAAAGTATATTTTTATCATATATGAATTTTAATATAAATTTTTATTTATTAATAAATGACTTGTATTATTTAGTATAATAAGATCTGATAAATATATTTAAATATATAAAACTACTATATATAAGTTATATAATAAACATGTATAGATTTTGGAAGTCATTTTGGGTCAAGTTGACTTTTGTTGACTTTTGCATGTCGGTCTCGAGCATTAGGATTGTGATACACTACGACTTGACCTAAATTGTTAGACAGATATTGACCAACATATAAATATATATACTTAATATAGGTTCGTGAATCCAAGACAAACACTGCACTTGTTCAGTGCCGTCATATACATAATTGCTACGAAATACAGTATTGTGAGTTTCATTTGCTCCCTTTTTATATATATTTTTGGGCTGAGAATACATGCGCTGATTTATAAATGTTTTACGAAATAGGCACAAGTACTAAAACTAATTCTATGTGGGTTTAAACCAGAAATATACCCTTAGCTTGGTAACATTAAACTACTTGTCTATGTACGGTAGGCGCGAATCCTAAAGATAGATCTATTGGGTCTGACAAACCCCATCCTGACTATGGGATGCTTTAGTACTTCGAGGTTATTTTAAACACACCTGCTCTGGTGTACTTTGAGGGTAAAACATGAACGTTAAAGCTTGTTACCGGGTGCCTACAACTTATAGAATACTTTTATACACTTGCGAGTGTACGGATATTTATAGAAACTGAAATCTTGTGGTCTATTACTATTACGGAAATGATGGATTATGATAAACTAATGAACTCACCAACCTTTTGGTTGACACTTTAAAGCATGTTTATTCTCAGGTATTAAAGAATTCTTCCGCTGTGCATTAGCTCATTTTAAGGATATTACTTGGAGTCATTCAAGACATACTTTGAAAGACGTTGCATTCGAGTCGTTGAGTTTATCAAGATTAATATTAAGTCAATTATAGTTGGATGTAATATGAAATGGTATGCATGCCGTCAATTTTTGATGTAAAGAAAGTTTGTCTTTTAAAAATGAATGCAATGTTTGTAAAACGTATCATATAGAGGTCAAATACCTCGCGATGTAATCAACTATTGTGAATCGTTTATAATGTATATGAACGGGTCCTTTCAGCAACGTTTGTAAAGCATATAAAGCTGACTACAGCGCCACCATCTAGGTACATTTTCATCAAGTTTTCATAGGTTAATTTGTGGTTTTAATGTGTCGAAACCCTAAGGGTTTGTAAAGTGAATTTTGTGCAATTGAAGTGTATTTTGATGCTTATCCGTTATTGTTTTGAGTAAAACGGAACCTACACTTGCTATTGTGATGTAAATTGACCCCTAATGCAATCCTGATGATTTGAAAAGTGCATTTAATATGTGTTTCATCAGACATGAACGAGTGACATCACTCGCACGCGTGGGACATGACTCGCATGAGTCAGTACACGGTTGATGATCAACCGTGTGAACCTATGAGCCCACTCGTTTGATTTCATTTGGCTGCTCACTCATTTGACTGAGATGACATGTGTGATTACCCGCACGAGTCACCACACGGTTGACTCACTCGCTTATAAATAGTGCATCAACCGTGTACCTTGTCTGAAACCATATTACTGCTCAAAAGTGTCAACAGTGACACGGTTGACTACGTTACTCACACGTCTAATCACTCAGCTGCACGTGTGACAGTATCATTTGCACGGTTTGTCCTGTTTAACAAGTTTATGAAACTTTGATGATTTATGATATTTGGTTTATATCTCTAACATTTCTGTTAATGTTTCAGTTTGTTAAGATATCACAAATGGCTGAACAACAAGTCAATGTTCCGGTTGTTAATGTAGAAGGATAGGGGGAGCAGGCTAATCCTCAAGTGAATCCAGTTAATCAACCTGCTCAACAAGAAATTTTTCTAGAGAAGGGTGAGCTCAACAATCAAGTCGCTCTCTATGACACTACTCTCGACAGGGGTGCTCATTTTAAAGAGATTGTAGCTTTTCTCAAGCGATCAAGGATACATACTGCTATTTCTACTCCATGCACGGCTTACTACAGCCATCAAAGATAATTCTGGAGAAATGCGTTACTTGATGTATCAGAAGATGATGCTAAGCTAGTTAGTAAGGTTCAAGGGCATGAGATTACTGTTTCTAAGACTGTGATAAGGAGGATTTTAGTCTTTAATGATTAGAACTGCTCCCATATGACAATCAGTAGAGAAAGAATCCACTGATGCTTCAAGAGATGTGCTTATTCTGGTTACATTGCTGGTAAGTCTGATCTGATGAAGACACTTCTGCCTCCACAGTTTCGATATCTTACTCATGTGATAATGCACTGCTTGAGTGGATGCAAATCTGGGTTTGATAAGTTGAATGAGAAAGTGCAGAGTATGTTTGTGGCACTTGTCCTAAAGGCTCCGTATGATTTCTCAGGATTTATCTTCTACTACTTCAAAGCTAATCATTTCAGTTCTACTCAGAGATATCTTATCTACGCCCGTTTTCTTCAAATGATCATTAATGACGCTACACCAGATCTACCTAAGCTTGAAGAAGATATTATTCACCTAAAGCCAATGAATCCGATAACCTTTCGAAGAATGGCGGAAACAAGAAATGAGGATTTGATAAGGCTAAAAAGGAACATATATTTTATAGCAATATCCCTCCTAAATAATAGGTTTTCATATGTAATTGTATTATATTTTCATTGTAATTGTTTAAATAAATAAGTGCGAAGACAAAAGGCGAAAATGAAGATTTGAAGACACAAACGTCCAAAAAGCTCAAATGTTCAAGATACAATTCAAAAGTTTCAATTTATTGATGAAAAACGTCTAAAAATGACAAGAGTACAAGTTACAAAACGCAAAGTACAAGATATTAAATTGTACGCAAGGACGTTCGAAAATCCGGAACCGGGACATGAGTCAACTATCAACGCCCGACGCAACGGACCAAAAATTACAAGTCAACTATGCACAAGAATATAATATAATATTTAAATAATTATATAAATTATTTATATATTATATATATTTAAAAATTATGTCGACAAGCTATGAGACAAATGATCCTGAGCTGGATTTTCAAACTCCACGACTCGCGGAGTTTGAAGGCTAAAAACTCCACGACTCGCGGACCTGTCAGAAATCAAAACTCCTATAAAAGGTCACGAATTCTGCGAGTAAAAATATAATAATAATAATAATACTCCCTAGTATAATATAAATAAATAAATATATATATATATATATATATATATATATATATATATATATATATATATATATATATATATATATATAATATAGATTAGTGTTATATTAGATTAGTTCGGGTTATGTAAAGGTTATTTTACGGGTTTTAAAGTCGGAGCTCTGTCCGTGTAACACTACGCGATAAATAATCAATGTAAGCTATGTTCTCCTTTTTAAATTAATGTCTCGTACTTAAGTTATTATTATACTTATTTGAGCCGAAGTAATCATGATGTTAAGCTAAATATTAGAGATGGGGTAATTGGGTTTTGTACCATAATTGGGGTTTGGACAAAAGAACGACACTTGTGGAAATTAGTCAATGGACTCATTAAAACAGGGGTGAAATTATGTACAAGGACACTTGGTATAATTGATAACAAAATATTAAAACCTTGGGTTACACTCAGTCGACATCCTGGTGTAATTATTAAACAAAGTATTAAAATCTTGTTACAGTTTAAGTCCCCAATTAGTTGGAATATTTAACTTCGGGTATAAGAATAAATTGACGAGGACACTCGCACTTTAAATTTATGACCAATGGACTGTTATGGACAAAAAACCAGACGGACATATTAAATAATCCAGGACAAAGGACAATTAACCCATGGGCATAAAACTAAAATCAACACGTCAAACATCATGATTACGGAAGTTTAAATAAGCATAATATATTTTATTTCATTTTTCCTCGTACTTTTATTTATTGTCATTTTAATTATTGTTATTTATTTTATATTGTTATTTAAATATCGTCATTTACTATACGCTTCGTTTAAAATATAAATCGATAAACCGGTCATTAAACGGTAAACCCCCTTTTATATATTATTATATATAATTATATATATTTTGTACAAATATAGTTGTTTAAAAATATAGTGTGCAATAAGCCCGCTCCCTGTGGAACGAACCGGACTTACTAAAAACTATACTACTCTACGATTAGGTACACTGCCTATAGTGTTGTAGCAAGGTTTAGGTATATCCATTTTGTAAATAAATAATTAAAACTTGTGTAGTTTGTATCACTTTTCGTATCAAAAATATATAGTATTTCACGTACACCTCGCACGACATCAAGTTTTTGGCGCCGCTGCCGGGGAACTTGGCGAAACGCTATATTTTTAATATATATTTGTATAAATATATTTTTAGAAAAACAATATCAAAAAAAAAAAAAAAAACCGAAAAAAATAAAAAAATAAAATATATATATAAATCTAGTTTTACGATTTTTATTTATAAAATTATAAAGTAGTTCTATTTTTATTTTAGTTTTTAAATATAAGTTTTTATTATATAAATATTTAGATTTTAAAATAGAAAAATATAAAATAAAAAAAAAACACGTCGAATTAAAAACTGTACCAGAGTTGAATTTTGGAACCCCGCGACTCGCGGGGTTTGCTGCTTGAAATACCGCGACTCGCGGAGACACTCTGACACACGTGACAGAACCCTAATTTCACATTAATTACGGATTTTATTATTATTATTATTAATAAACCCTAATTAGTTTAATTATTATAATTAGTTTAAGTTTTTTTTTAATTAAATTGTATTTTAAATTTTAATTAGTTTTATTATATGTAAAATTAATAGTTTTAATAAATAAATAATATAAAAATAATATTTTTATAAAAATTGTACTTTTTACAACTTTTTGTATATTTTTATATTTTGTCCTTTTTTAATCGTTTTAGCGTAATATTTGTATTTTTAGCTCATATTTAGTTTTAAACTTAGTTTTTGCCATAGTTATTTTTACTTATAGATTTTTAGGCTTTGCCGTAAAATCCCTTAAGTGCTTTTTCTTTAGACTAAGATTTAGGTGCTTTAGAATTTTGCGACGCCGTTTTTATATTTTAATACCTTTTTAAGTTATTACCATTTGGGATATAGTTTTTCTTTTAAGCTTTAATATTTTTAGACGCAACTTTTAATTCTTAGTTTTTAATTCCTTTTTAAGTTACGACGCGCTATTTTCTTATTTTTATTTTTCGACGTTTTTCGACGCGCATTCTTTTTCTTTCTTATTTCTCGACGCTTTAGTTTTTAGGACTTAGAAATCTTCTCTATTTCTTATCAGGATTTAAAGCCTGATTTTAAGAGAAAGCTTGTTTGCCATCTGATTAAGGAGAATTATCGATGTCCAGCTAGTAATGCATGGAGAAATGACGATTCCGACTCTAACTACGAAATTACAGATGAGGAGGAAGGAGAAGGTGATAATCAACGAGCTACTGGTGAAGTTCAAGGAGGAGGTAATGTTAATGAAGATGTTAATGATGCTGATGATGAGGAAGCGATAGAGGAAGATGTTAGTTTGTTACAGAGGAAGAGAAAAAGGAAACAACCGATGATGTCTGAACAACCAAAGAAGAAGGAGAGGAGAATAAAACATCTTTTTGATTCATCTCAGAAGTCATCTCAGGGAGGTTCTAAACAACAAGCTCAGAGACAACCGTCCGGTTTCATGAAGGGCGCTAGAGCTATTGTTACCTCACCGAGACCTACTGCAACAACATCTCAGGTCACATAATCCGAATTCAAGACACAGGAAAATCTACTGTTGTCTTTGATCACAAAAATAACCAATCTAGAGAATCAAGCCATTGAGGAGAAGAAGATCAGTGAAGCAAAGATTGAGTCGTTAGTTGAGGATAACAACAGTTATGGATTAGATTTAACCGTCAGAAGGTAAAGACAGAGAAGTTGAAAAAGAAGATTGTGGAAGTTAAGAGTCAGAACAAGTTGAATTTGAAGGAGATGAACGATAAGATTGAAAAACTTACCACGGGTAAAACAAAGTTGATAAAGGAGAGAGGAGAAGAGTATTCGTCTGATTTGGGTGGTGATGACGAGAAAGATGATGAAGATGATGCTGCAGCAGGAGGACCCTCTTTTGAAATTCCGTTAGTGATACCTATTCGAAGCTTTAATGAATATGGTGAGGGCTTTACTGCTGAATATTATATGAATTATTCTAATGTTTTTAATGATGCAGAAAAGGGGGACGTTCCACCAAGTGATTTCCCGGTAGAACAGCTTGCTGCTCTTGCATACGATACTGAAAACAAGACAGAGGATGCAGAGACAGTTGAAGATGAGAACAAAGCTCCACAAGAAGAGCCATCTGCTAGTGTCCCTCCCGAATCAATCCAAAATATCAACTTAAGCGATTTCGATAATTTGTTTGAAGAAGAGAAGAGTGAAGATTCTGTTGGTAAGGATAAGGTGAAAGAGGATGTGATTGTTGAATCCGAAGATGAATTGGTAACAGAATCTGATGATGAAGAAGAAGAAAAAGAAGAAGAAGTTGAGATTGTTATGCCTTCGCTTGAGCCATACTCGAATCCATCACTCAACAAGTTAAGTGACTTTTTCAATTTGAGTAGTGAGGTGAAAAGAAAGAACTTATATAACTTAGATAAGGCGAGGAAGGTATACAAGGAGAAAGTGAAAGAAGTGGATGTTTTGATGGAAAGGAATAAGAGAATCCGACATGAGAAACTGCTCGTTGAGAAAGAGAAAAATGAAACTGAGTTGAAGAAGAAGAAGCTCCGAGCCGAGCAAGCCAAGGCCGAGGGTTGGAATGAGATTAAGAAATGGTTTCTACGTGATAGGGTTAAAGTGAATAGAAACGTTGAGGAAGACGAAAGACGTCAGAGTTGGTGGAAGCAGAACGTTGTTAACCCTGATCAGTTGAATAAGCCAGAACTTGAGCCGAAGTTTGTTAGTTTCTAAGAAAAGGGAAAGAGAACCAAGAAGTATTCCAAGGGTAAAATACTGAGCTGGGGTTACTTCAAGGAGATCAATTGTTTTGCAATTAAGAGGGAAGGAGGAGTTGATTATATAGCATGTCCTAGTCACTTCAAGACTCTACCTTACTTCGAGATTATGCAACTTGCGAAGCTGAAGATGTTGAATGCTGAAGATAGTGACCTTTCCAGGTGGTTTCAGAGAAAACTCAGAAATAAGTATAAGACAGGGAAATGGGATATCTTTAAGTCAACAGCCGCCAGGTTTTCCATGCACCCGACAAAGAGAAATTCTAAAGGTGGACCTGTTCGCGTTGTTAAGTTCCGTCCAGCCAAGTACATGAAACAATCTCCCTTAATTCCCTTACCTAAGGACATATGCAAAAACTTCAGATGGTGGTTCTATGATGAGTTGTCGGAGGAAGCAGTGATTTTGACTGCAATTGAGAAAGAAGATGGAAGCATACAGTTCGACAATGTAAGGATTTTAGATCCTATGTGGCTGAGGAACTTATCGATATTTGACGTGGAGACTCTACACCGCCATCACATTACATTCAGAGATGATCGAAAAGAGGAAGCTATGAGATATCAACGTGTGATCGATGTCTACCATGCCTACCTCGGATACTGTATTGCTTGTTTGTATTTTGTTTTTGATGATGTATTTATGCGAGAGAGATAGAATCAGGATATGTATTTGATGTTAAACTGATGTTACTTTTGGACTTACATGTATTTCACGAACGTTTACTTTATTGTAATCGACGTTCTAGGTCCTAGGGGGAGTTGTTGATGCATTTTCTGTAAGTCCTTAGACATCTATCTTACGTTTGTGATTAGTACTTCAGTTTATGGGCTACCATGATCGCTCGTTATTATCCTATTTGTGTTTATATATGGTTACAGGTACTGCAGGAACGCAAGAAGGATGTCTGACAATATTAGACTCTGTCAGACGTACGAGTGAAGTCTCACTCGTATGGCTGATAAGCTCATACGCATGGTTGAGCTGAACTAAGTCACAAATCTAATCTGAGTATACACATGAGTGAGTGATCACCCATACGGCTAAGGAAGCCCACTAGTACGAGTAATGGCTGACGCGTACGATTGAGTTAACAGCAGGGGTATTTAAGTGTTATGTTCTTCATTTTAGGTTAAGCCTCTCATTATTACACACACATCACTCAGATCTGGTAGCCTTATCCGATTCTCTCTCAACCCAAATCACTCAAGAGGTGAATAATAGCTCTAGGCATTAATCTAATCACACAATCCTTGTTGTGGTTTGACTAATTTAATCCCAAAAAACTTTTCTCATTCACTAGAGGGTTTGATTCACTAATTCCGCCTTTGTGTGAGGTAAATCTATTGATTTCGAAGTTCCTAGTCATGTTTCATCACTAATATTTCTGTGGTTGTTCGTGTGTAACAGGTAGCAATGAGAAAGTCTGGTAACAATCAATCGTCTCGTTCTCAGGGTTCTGATGTTACGGGATCTAAACAAGCAAACCAAGACAAGAATCCTATCATGAGAAAAACTCCAAACATTGGAGCAGTGAAGCTCCCCAAAAAATCAACAACATCATCAACTATTGTCCCTCCAGTGTCTCAACCATTTACGTCATAAAAAAACTGGCGAGTATTGGGCACCGGGCGATGAAGATGACGAGGACGACGGTTATGAGGAAGAAACCCCTATTACTACAGTGGGGTCCCTTCCCATATATTCTATGCCAAAGTCAACGGTTCATACCAGGCGAACAATGACACCTGCGAGCGCATGCCAGTATTTGGCGGGGTAGAACATTGATGTTGGTTGTCCAACTAATGATCAGACTCCTTAAGACAATGTAGGAAGAAAGTGCATGCCTTCACCTATTCCCAGGTTTTCATCTTTGGTTCCCCAAGTACGCCGTTATGGCGCACTACCGATTATGCTGGGGAAAGCAAGAAAAAGAGTCAGAAAGATTTACTTGCCATACTAGCCCAAACTGCACCAGATAAATATGAGCAGGCGTTCAGGTGCCAGACAAAGGCGAAGAAGTGTTAGATAACTTCTATGCAGGGATAATCGGGCGAAGGTAAAACCTTTCATGGAAGTTGCGCCAGCTAATGAAAATTTTGCACCCCATATTTCTAACTATGCGCCTGAGTCTCCTACTATCATTCCTTTTACTATGGGATGGTACGATGGCACAACAGATCCAGACAATTTCTTACAAAGGTATGAAGGAACTGCGCACGCTCAGGCTTGGAATGATGAAACCAAGTGCCTTAAATTTCAAACCTTACTATAGGGAGTCGCGAGGGAGTGGTTTAGTAATTTGCCACTATCGCTCGTTACTTCCTACAACGATCTTCGAGCACGTTTCTTGTTAAATTTCCATAACATGCGCACGCGAAAGATGGCTGGACTTCCTGAAAACCAAAAAGTATTTGGTTTCATACACGGATTGTGTAAAGATCGGCACCTCGCCCTGTGGCAACAACTGCTGATATGTCTAAACTGGACGGTTTTATTTATGAAGTGTCGTTAGGTCGCAAGGTGATTGTATGAACTTATCAACAGGGTTTCCTCTTTCTTCTATTTATATTTTGCGAGGACTAAATTCACTTTTAACTTCTAGGGTAGAAGGTGTAAGTTAACCTAGGGTCGTGTTTTTGAATAGTTTAACGAATTGGAGATCAAGTGGATAATTGTCTTTGGTTAAATTACCTAGATGAAAGATAGTAGTTGGTTTTAAGCTAATAATCCTAATTAAGAAAATGTAAAGGTGATGGAGGGATATTCGGAGTATGCAGATCAGGGAAATGTTGACCAAGATATTAGATTGGTTAAGGAAAGGTAATCATGTTTATGTTAAAGCTATGATTACAATAGAGTGGATCTGGTTTGATGACCAATTACACAGACCTACTTATCTCTAGACTCTCAGAGTTCTCGTTGAGCAGTGAAAAGTATGTCACTTGGTTGTATAATTGAAAGGTAACTATACCTCGAAGGTTATCCTTAGTAAAGCACTATGTTTATTAGTAGGTTGAGTTCTAATCCTAATCCTCATTATCAGTTTAGTTAACTGAATAACAACATGCCGTGTTAAGTGAACACTGATCACAAACAGAAGGAGTCTGTCGGGTCAAGTTGATAAAAAAATTAATATAAACTAACAACCATTTCATCATACTAATGAGATCATACTAATCTAAACATTATACAGCATTACAGTTGATATACTGAAAGTAAAGCATATAGAAACCTAATAGATACTTGAAGCAGTTGATATGACTTAATCCTAGGGCAACAATCAAACAAGAACATGCAATAGGTTTGGGTCACACAGTTAAGGCACTAACTAGATCTTAATAGCTCCTAAGAGGTCTCCTTGGAATAATTAATAGGCATACTAGGTCATTCATGTCTCAATTCCTAAGTTCCATGTCTTTAAAGCACATTACATTCCTCTCGAGAACTCCGGCCATACCGAGTTCATAGAATCTTCCGGTACAGTATAACCAGGGGTCTTAATCCTATGAAGTAGCTAAGTTCATATAGGTGGATAAGTCCTGATCATAACCTAGGTTGGTTTATCCTTAAGATGCTAGTATACAAATCTATCTGGGTCACAAATTCAGTATAACAATAGTAATCGTACTAATTTAACATAACTACGCTAACCCGAACTTCTATCATGGCAACATACAGATTAATTAAGCTAACATGGAAATATCAAAACGCAACTTTAAACATAAATGATAACAATACATGTTTAATTAATAAGACAAGCGTTTCGGATAAAAACCTGAAAAGTCCGAAGAAATCTGTCTGAGATTGTAGTGACTCGCCGGGATATCCTCCGGAAAATAAAAGCTAAGGTAGCTACTACTAAACACTAACTAAAATATTTAAAATCTAAATTGAAGTACAAATTGAATGTGTGTAAAAATGAGCCTAAAAGCCTCCTTTTATAGAAAAGTTTTGGCTGGGGGCAGCGTGGCAGGATGGCGTCAAATGCCGGTGCTAGAGGCCGGTGCATGGGCAAGCCATTTCTTATGGCCGTTTCTTATAGCCGATGGCCAAGCCATTAGGCAAGCCGACACCATATGGCAGGTCGGTGGGCAGGCCGGTTCTTACCCCTGGTCTTGCTGTTTGCTTGGATCATTTTACTCGTTCCCGGGATCGTAACTTGGTTTCAGGGGTGGTAACTTGTCTTTCACCGTTTTCGCTCTAGAATCTTCATTTTAGCTCCGATTTACTTGATTCTTTGTGCATCACCTTTGTAATTATTTAATATACAAAATTAACTGACAAAGCGATTATTTTGGCGACAAAGTTTGGAACTTTATTGATTTAGGGCTTAATATCGGGGGTAAAAATGTGACTTTTTGGCCGACATTAAGTACCCCTGATACGGCCGAAACAGATGGTTTTATTTTGCGCGATGTCATTAGGTCGCGACTCGTCAGAGCCAGCCACCAAGAGGGAGGTACTAGTTTTAAATTTATATTTAGCGGGGCCTAAATCGTACTACTCCTTATAATGAGTAAGGGAAGTATGACCTAGAGTCGTATTTTTGAGATATCAGCAGAATCGAACCTATATCTAAAGCTTAAGATAATTATAAGGTGCAGGAGTAGTGGGTGATTACCTAATTTTGGGTTTTCTAGATTTAAGTAAAATAAAGTAAATACAATAAAATTTGTAATTCAGATAAGTCTAAAACAAGTGCATGCTATGATTTCATCAGTTACTTTGCCGGTATTATGGAATACTGGCTCATGGATAGGCAGTGACCTTGTATTTACTACACTAGTCCTAAATGCTCCTGTCATAAGATATGTCACTAGGTAATGCGATAGGCTTGAAGATTCTGAATAGACAGCAACGTCCCTTACCCCCGACGCTCGTGCAGTCTGACTACAGGCATACACGTTCAAACGGCTCATCTAATTGAGCGACTCGGTTGGGTGATGTATTAACATTCCGAAATGGTCTAAACTTTCTTAAGTATAATAGAATACATGGTTTTCCATATCCGAGAGACGTGATGGGTCGCAATGCTTTCGTTAATGATTGGTTTAAAAGAAAGTTAGGCCCTTAAAAGAGTTCAACCAGAAAGAACACCATGGCCAAGTCAAGTTGAATTCCATGAATACGTTCGATTATCATAACAGTCCAATCCTTTATGTGTTCGAACAAACAGTTCCTTAATTAACTAAGGATCTCTCAAGCGGGGTGCAATGCTTGAGACCGCGTTATGGTGAAGTGTACTAGTCAACACTAACCGTGTTCCATGGCCTTACTTAGCAGAGGTATAGCTTACAACACCGTTGTGCTTTAGCGTGCACGTGAGAAGTTTATATGCTTGGTGACTACACTAGCATGGTCTAGGACCGATAATGTACTGGGGGTCTAGTCAGATGTTTCACTACGAAAGAGTCCTCAGTCGGAATCCAAGGCTCGGTGGACTTACTACAACCGGTGTGCCCCAGTCAAACTCACGTTGTATCCGATACACTTCTCTTACCAAGGGGTGACACAGATAGTGTACTCTAAATCGGGGTTCGCAACTTCCCAATAACAGAGCCAATAACTACGTTCTATTAGTTGAAAAAGCGATTGAGATCAAAGCATAATCGGAAAGCATTTTGACAACATACACATGTCATAATATAATTTCGGCATTATAACTTATTACGTCATAACATACACTAAAGATAACTACTCACTAATCATGGTAACGATATCGCAATGCATAATAATGGAAGACATTATAAAAATACAAGGGATAGAAGTACCAGTAGATTAAATGAGTTCTGAGTACAAAAGTGACAACTTCAAGACTCCAGACCGCTCATAATAGAATCTTCGGCGTTCTTCTCCGGGTACTAGGTTTCCCGCACGGAGTCGAAGACCTTGAAAATATGGCTAATATTGTACAAGAGAGAGAAAGAAGTGAATTGAAGTGTGTGTTGGAATGAATGACAAATGCCCTTTAAATAAGCTTGATTTTTGCCTACAAACGGCTGGCAGGCCGTTTGGCAGGCCGTTTGGCAGCTCGTTTGCTGAACCCGTTTGCTGAGGCAGCCCGTTTGTTGAGGCCGTTTAATCTGGTCATTTGGCAGGGCATTTTCCACACTGGCATGCCATTTAGTAACCCGTTTGGCAAGCTGCTGATTTGCTGGATCGTAACTTGATTTCTTGTGTTTCACCGTTTTTGCTCTAGAACCTTCGTTTTAGCTCCGATTCTCTTGATTCTTTTTGCACCGTCTTCGTAATTACTTGTTCTTCAATATTAACCGATGAAGCAGGTATTTTGCTAATAAAGTTTGGAACTTTCATGTTTTTGGGCCTTAATACCGGGGTGAAAACGTGACTTTTTAATCGATATCAAATATCCCACACTTAGACTTTGCTTGCCCTCAAGACCTTTACCGTGATACTTGAGAAGTTCATAACATCGGGTTTACGGAAGGAATCTTATTTTCTAGATTTCCGGGTGATAGTAAAGATGATGTGGATGAGATAGAAGAAGTGGAAGTGTGAGAGAGGGTTGTTTTGACAAATGGCTAGCTCTTCTGATTATAACCGAATCACATTTCATTATTTGGAAATGCAGATCTAAAGCAAATTCTGATTCTGAGCACAGACATTGGCACTCTCAACAAAAAATAGCGAAGCAATAAAGATGAATGCTGGTCTTATTTGGGTGCGTCACCATAATCAATTTAGGTCGATAATTGTGACGACCTGGAAATTTCCGACCAAATTTAAACTTAATCCTAATATGATTTCGACATGATAAGCAAAGTTTGTAAAGATGAGTCTCAAAAATTTTGAACTATTTCACATATTCATTTGACCTTCGACTGTTCTCGACGATTCACGAACAACTAATTGTGAATAGATACATGTATATATATATATATAATAATAATAATAATTTGGAATATTATTTGAAATAATATATGATTTAATATAATATGCGATGTAATGATAACTATTATATATATATGTATGTATATAAACATTACTTATAAATATATATAAAATTATATTAAATCTATTTGTTTAAAATATATATATATATATATATATATATATATATATATATATATATATTTATTTATTTATTTTAGTAGTTAAATTTGCTAATTAAAACTGTATATATATATATATATATATATATATATATATATATATATATATATATATATATATATATATATATAAATATATAGAAAGAGAGTATATTGAAAATGAATGATTTCGAGCCTAATTAGTAAAGTCAGTAACACTCTGTTGGCATATCATTAATGTTCATATAGTTCATATATATATATATATATATATATATATATATATATATATATATATATATATATATATATATATATATATATATATATATATATATATATATGAAAGATTAAGATAAAAGTTGGACTGTAAATTGATTACGAAGGTTTTAGATTTGTTAAAAATATTTTTACCTTTTTAAGTATAAATATTAGTACTCCGTACATATTAATTGGAACAGAAAATAAATAATTATCGAACCTTTTTGGTCAGGTTTCAAACAGTTAATGACTGAAATAATTAAATGAACTTAATATAAAAAATTTGGGATTTTTAGGAACACTTTTATACGTTAACTGTTTAGCAATGGACACGATATACCACTCGGTGAAAATAGTGTCGGCAGATAACTTCAAAAACCTCCAGCTCCTTATTTCAATTCACATGTGTTATGTATTTTATTATATTATAATTATTATTATATTATTTTTATTAATTATTAGAACATATTCAATGATATATATGATACAAATATATATATATGTATACGATCAACCATTATCACCTTCATTCTGAACTCACCATTCTCGACAACCCACTCTCCACCACCCTCATCGTCATCTTCTACCTTCCACCACCACCATGAACCACCTACTTTGGTTTCCTTGATCAACTTATCACAATCATCAACTACTAAATTGATTCATCATCACCAATATTTACTCGATATAAATCCAACTCAACATCACCTTCGGTTTAATCACCACGATCCACCATCACTACCGGCTACCAATCACCACCACTATCTCTCTCTTCTCTCTCTCTAATTGTTTTTCTGTTTTCTTTCGACTACCACTCCACAAACCACCTCGCCCCCGTCACCTCACAACCACTTGCTACGCTACTATTTTATACTATACGAGACCACCACAGCTAACTAAGAACTGTTGATGCTACATGATGTTCACAACTCCGGCGTGTGCTATTTCTGTTCGAAAAACACAGCCAAAAACCATCAACCAATAGAAGCACCACAACCATCGAACCTTTCATATTTTTTCTTTCTGACGTGAAAACCAACCCGAACATCACTTTGATCTCCTCTCTGTGTAATAGACAAACCACCTTGAGACCAATTACTGTTTGTATTCGTGTTTCCTGTTTTGATCAAAGTGAAACCCACCATAAACCTATCATTGTTACCGCTGCCAACAATTTTTCTGTCTTGTTTATCCACCATAAACCGCCACCTAACTACTATTTTTGCAGCCAGGAACCACCACGAACAACCACCTGTTAACCTCCTAACACTGTTGCTCGATATACTGCAGCTAATGGCTGGTGCTATTTATATTTTTCTTATTTAAAACCATCGCAAAACTACCACTTTTGAACACCCTATTAATTTTTTCAGATTTCTGTTCAAACACCCTCATCAAATCATCTTTGTTCGCTACTTTTATTGTTTATGATCCACGAAGTAGAAGATGAAATTGGGGAAGGCGATGAACAGGGAAAATGATGTTGGATGATAATGATGATGATGATGATGATGTGAGATGATATATGATGATCATGATAATTGATGATGTTATGTCGTGAATGATGATGAAACCGATAATCCTTATGTTGTGAAATTCGATTGCTACTACGTGTAATATGATTTACACAACATATTTTTTTTATTAGGGTTACAGCCCAAAAATTGATGGACTACTTTTAATCCATGTATCAAACTAAATGGACTTGGTTTAATTGATTGTTGGGCCGAGTAGTTCTTTCCCTTTTTCTATTGGGCCGTGGACTGGTGTTTCCATTTGAGTCGCAGGCCACTAAACGGGTTATACTTTAGTAACGATGATGATAGTATATGAAGAAGTGATACAGACGAAAATATAGGTTCAATAAATTTGGTCAGTGATTTAATACAGAAAGAAACAGGTGGAGGAGTGGTTTAGGGAGTGATGGGGTTAAGCAAGAGGTCGCGAGTTCGAGTCTCGTCTGGGCATTTCTTTTTAGAAAAATTTTGGAGAGGGTATACACTTTTATTTTATTTCTAACATTATTATTATTAGTTATTATTATGTTTATTATTATTATTGTTGTTATTATTGTGATTATTATTGTTATTGTTATTGTTATTATTAGTATTATTATTATTATTATTATTATAAGTATCATAATTGTATTTATTATTATCATAAAAATAAGTATTATATCTATTATTATTATTATTATTATGAGTATTACTTATGATATTATTATTAATTTTAAAACTTTAATATTATTATCATTATGATGAAAAGGTTTATTATTATTATCATTATGAAAATAATACAAATTATTATTATTTTCGTAAATACCAATATTAGTATATTTTTTTATAAATAATAAAATTGTTAATATTAACATAAGCATTATTATTTATATTATCATGAGTAATATTATTATGTAATTACTAAAATCATTATCATAACAATCATTAACCGTAAAATTTATATTATTATCATTAATATCATTATTATTATTAAAATGATTATCATTATTATTATTGTTATTATCATTATTATTATTTTTATTAAAATTATTATTTTACTATCATTAAAACTATCATTCATATTACTAAAAGTATCATCTATATCATTATTATTAAAATAAT